>NC_091317.1:18979598-18989598 GCF_038502225.1 Cherax quadricarinatus
TTTCAAATCTATAGATACAACAAAAACCTCTTTACCCTTATCTAAATACTGTTCACCTATATGTTTCACTGTAAACACTTGATCTACACACCCCCTACCCTTCCTAAAGCCTCCTTGTTCATCTGCGATCCTGCTTTCCATCTTACTCTTAATTCTTTCAATAATAACTCTACCATACACTTTACCAGGTATACTCAACAGGCTGATTCCCTTATAATTTTTACACTCTTTATTGACACAGTGGCCCATGGCCTGGTCACAAAAGCTCTCGCTTCACATGGTGAGGGCCCAAGTTCAATTCCCAGCAAAACTTGAAACATTGGGAGTGTTTCCGTACACAGGCTGCCTATGTTCACCCAACAGTATAAAATGAGTACCTGGGTGTTAGCCGACTGGTGTGGGTCACATCCCAGGACAAAACTAAACTAATTTCCCCAAAATGCTCTGCATAACAAGTGGCTTTCTATACAGCAATATGTCATTGATGTCAGCTAGGCCTGTATACCTTGTACATGTACAGTGGAACTCAGGATTTCGTATCCACCAAATATCGTACGTTTTGGATTTAGGCCACTTTTTGGGGAGAAATTTTGGTCCAGATTTCGTGCCTCGTCCCGGAAATCATCCATATCAGATGCGTCCCCCTGGGCTGCTCATACGTTCATGACTCACTCTTGGGCACATTAACCCTTAAACTGTCCAAACGTAGATATACATTCGCCTTCGCAGTGCTCTGAATATTTTGAAAAATAAAAAAATCATTTTTTGTTTTTAAACTGAGGAGCGCATTTTTATAAATGGTATAGGATAAAATTTTTTTTTTAGGGTTAGTACTTACCGAGATATAAGCCTGCGAAGTTGGTGCTAAATGATGTCATGTCGACAACGTGGAGCACTGCCGCTTGCAGAAATAAACATTTATAGTTTTTTCCAATTCTTTTCTATTTTTTGTTGTTTTCATGTTATGATTATAATGTTTTGTTGCAGATCTTTTGATTTTATAGCCAATTCTTGTTGAGACACAAACGTTTGGTACTGAATTAGTAATCATACTGTCACAAACACACATGTTCACATTGATAAATGAATTTGCACACCTGGTTCAATCACATACTACTGTTTACATATATATTTATTTATTTTTTTTTTTTTTATTATCACACCGGCCGATTCCCACCAAGGCAGGGTGGCCCGAAAAAGAAAAACTTTCACCATCATTCACTCCATCACTGTCTTGCCAGAAGGGTGCTTTACACTACAGTTTTTAAACTGCAACATTAACACCCCTCCTTCAGAGTGCAGGCACTGTACTTCCCATCTCCAGGACTCAAGTCCGGCCTGCCGGTTTCCCTGAATCCCTTCATAAATGTTACTTTGCTCACACTCCAACAGCACGTCAAGTATTAAAAACCATTTGTCTCCATTCACTCCTATCAAACACGCTCACGCATGCCTGCTGGAAGTCCAAGCCCCTCGCACACAAAACCTCCTTTACCCCCTCCCTCCAACCCTTCCTAGGCCGACCCCTACCCCGCCTTCCTTCCACTACAGACTGATACACTCTTGAAGTCATTCTGTTTCGCTCCATTCTCTCTACATGTCCGAACCACCTCAACAACCCTTCCTCAGCCCTCTGGACAACAGTTTTGGTAATCCCGCACCTCCTCCTAACTTCCAAACTACGAATTCTCTGCATTATATTCACACCACACATTGCCCTCAGACATGACATCTCCACTGCCTCCAGCCTTCTCCTCGCTGCAACATTCATCACCCACGCTTCACACCCATATAAGAGCGTTGGTAAAACTATACTCTCATACATTCCCCTCTTTGCCTCCAAGGACAAAGTTCTTTGTCTCCACAGACTCCTAAGTGCACCACTCACTCTTTTTCCCTCATCAATTCTATGATTCACCTCATCTTTCATAGACCCATCCGCTGACACGTCCACTCCCAAATATCTGAATACGTTCACCTCCTCCATACTCTCTCCCTCCAATCTGATATTCAATCTTTCATCACCTAATCTTTTTGTTATCCTCATAACCTTACTCTTTCCTGTATTCACCTTTAATTTTCTTCTTTTGCACACCCTACCAAATTCATCCACCAATCTCTGCAACTTCTCTTCAGAATCTCCCAAGAGCACAGTGTCATCGGCAAAGAGCAGCTGTGACAACTCCCACTTTGTGTGTGATTCTTTATCTTTTAACTCCACGCCTCTTGCCAAGACCCTCGCATTTACTTCTCTTACAACCCCATCTATAAATATATTAAACAACCACGGTGACATCACACATCCTTGTCTAAGGCCTACTTTTACTGGGAAAAAATTTCCCTCTTTCCTACATACTCTAACTTGAGCCTCACTATCCTCGTAAAAACTCTTCACTGCTTTCAGTAACCTACCTCCTACACCATACACTTGCAACATCTGCCACATTGCCCCCCTATCCACCCTGTCATACGCCTTTTCCAAATCCATAAATGCCACAAAGACCTCTTTAGCCTTATCTAAATACTGTTCACTTATATGTTTCACTGTAAACACCTGGTCCACACACCCCCTACCTTCCCTAAAGCCTCCTTGTTCATCTGCTATCCTATTCTCCGTCTTACTCTTAATTCTTTCAATTATAACTCTACCATACACTTTACCAGGTACACTCAACAGACTTATCCCCCTATAATTTTTGCACTCTCTTTTATCCCCTTTGCCTTTATACAAAGGAACTATGCATGCTCTCTGCCAATCCCTAGGTACCTTACCCTCTTCCATACATTTATTAAATAATTGCACCAACCACTCCAAAACTATATCCCCACCTGCTTTTAACATTTCTATCTTTATCCCATCAATCCCGGCTGCCTTACCCCCTTTCATTTTACCTACTGCCTCACGAACTTCCCCCACACTCACAACTGGCTCTTCCTCACTCCTACAAGATGTTATTCCTCCTTGCCCTATACACGAAATCACAGCTTCCCTATCTTCATCAACATTTAACAATTCCTCAAAATATTCCTTCCATCTTCCCAATACCTCTACCTCTCCATTTAATAACTCTCCTCTCCTATTTTTAACTGACAAATCCATTTGTTCTCTAGGCTTTCTTAACTTGTTAATCTCACTCCAAAACTTTTTCTTATTTTCAACAAAATTTGTTGATAACATCTCACCCACTCTCTCATTTGCTCTCTTTTTACATTGCTTCACCACTCTCTTAACTTCTCTCTTTTTCTCCATATACTCTTCCCTCCTTGCATCACTTCTACTTTGTAAAAACTTCTCATATGCTAACTTTTTCTCCCTTACTACTCTCTTTACATCATCATTCCACCAATCGCTCCTCTTCCCTCCTGCACCCACTTTCCTGTAACCACAAACTTCTGCTGAACACTCTAACACTACATTTTTAAACCTACCCCATACCTCTTCGACCCCATTGCCTATGCTCTCATTAGCCCATCTATCCTCCAATAGCTGTTTATATCTTACCCTAACTGCCTCCTCTTTTAGTTTATAAACCTTCACCTCTCTCTTCCCTGATGCTTCTATTCTCCTTGTATCCCATCTACCTTTTACTCTCAGTGTAGCTACAACTAGAAAGTGATCTGATATATCTGTGGCCCCTCTATAAACATGTACATCCTGAAGTCTACTCAACAGTCTTTTATCTACCAATACATAATCCAACAAACTACTGTCATTTCGCCCTACATCATATCGTGTATACTTATTTATCCTCTTTTTCTTAAAATATGTATTACCTATAACTAAACCCCTTTCTATACAAAGTTCAATCAAAGGGCTCCCATTATCATTTACACCTGGCACCCCAAACTTACCTACCACACCCTCTCTAAAAGTTTCTCCTACTTTAGCATTCAAGTCCCCTACCACAATTACTCTCTCACTTGGTTCAAAGGCTCCTATACATTCACTTAACATCTCCCAAAATCTCTCTCTCTCCTCTGCATTCCTCTCTTCTCCAGGTGCATACACGCTTATTATGACCCACTTCTCGCATCCAACCTTTACTTTAATCCACATATATATATATAATGTATTTACAAGTCCCATTTATGTTTCTAGAAGTCCACCACTGTATGGTACTCCAAGAAGCATGGATTCATACAGTGCCACCCCACATTGCTGACACATTTATCATGTGTCTTTTTGCACTTGGGGTCGCTGTTTAGTGTAAGCACACACAACACACTTTTTCTGAGAGTACTTCTTCTTTGGAGTAGATGGTAATGGTACCAGGCAGTGCCAGTTAAGGATTATTCGGTCGGGCACTTCCCCCTCTTCTTGTGGAATGACAGGTCGCTGTTGTGGGGTGACAGGTCGCTGTGGAGTGACAGGTATAGGTGTAGTACCATACTTTTTCGCTATCTGCTCGATGATACCGAGGGTGATTCTTCATATCATTTTCACTTCCCAGTCTTTATTCATACATGTTGAAGGCACTGAGCACTGCAATGTCTACAAGGTGGAAAAAACTTTTATATACCACTTGTGACTCCTATGCACACAGTTAACAAACCCTATCATCATGTCACACTTGTCAACTAGTCGCATATTGTTCGTATAGTCGATGACAGAAGCTGGCTTTACAATAGGTTCATTGTTGAACCTGCTCAGTCTGTCTGCCTGTACCATCTCGTTTCTGTGGATGGTTGACAGCAACGTCACGTCCCGTTTGTCATGCCACGTCAGTGCCATGATGTCATTGGCATGAAACACTAGTGGCATGATGTCATTGGCATGAAACACTAGTGGCATGGTGTCATTGGCAATAAACACTTCTACTAGACTTCCCCCAGTGAACCTTGGCATGTGTTTTCTACCACTTCTCACTGCTCCACATACATCAGTATTGTTCACACGTAGGAAATCTGTGAGCATAGGGCTTGTGTACCAGTTGTCTGTGAACATTGTATGACCTTTGCCAAGGTATGGCCCCATCATCTTGCAATCATCATCCCCAGAAATGCCCAATATGCACCTGGTATCGCCGAGTGTATTTTTCCGTGTAATGACATCCAACACAAGACCAGTCTCACAGTCACACATAACAAAGAGTTTTATACCAAAGCGATTACATTTGCTTGGTATATATTGTTTGAATGACAGGCGTTCCTTGAACAGAACCAAGGACTCGCCGACAACAATGTTCTTGAATGGATAAAAGTAGGCACTGAATTTTTGCTTCAGATACATAAACAATTCCCAGATTTTGTATAAGAGGTCATTTCTGTTTGGCGTATTCCTGTCTGAGAAGTGCAACATTTGTAGCAACAGGGTGAATCTGTTGCAGGAAAGGAGGTCATGGAAGACTGGAGTATTGATGAAGTGGTCTGTGGACCAGCAGTGTGTTATATTGTTCTTATAGGTGTGTGGCATAAGCATGACAGTGCCAAGGAATAAATACATTTCAGCTACAGTCGTATCTTTCCACCTGCGCATCTGAAACATCTGTGTGGTCCATTGTATACTGATAGTACATGTTGGTCTGGGTAACAATTAGGTTCATTATCGGCTCATCAAAGTATAGTTGAAAATAATCTAACTCTGCAGACTCATTTGTGATAGGACAGTGTGGCATGATGCCACTTCCACTGCCATCAAAATTGAAAGGATGTGGCACAAATGGTGTACTTTCTGTCCAGTTCCATTTGCGATCACATGGTGCAGGGTGGACCTGTGGCATGGGACGTGGGGGAGCAGGAGGGGGGACAAGAGTGGAGGCAGCACATGGTTGAGAGGGTGCCGGGCAGTCATTTGTCTGCCCACCCACTGCGCCACAAGGTCCAGGCACCATGCCACCCCCTTCTTCTTCCATCCCAGCATATTCACCTTCATTATCACTATCACTATCATTGGCTGGGTTTTCGGATTGTGACCTGCCACGACCCTTGTCACCAACTACACATGGCACACTGTCTGAACGTAGGTTCAGGAGAAAAATGATAATCACTTTCACTCGACGAATTGTCTATCGGCATAAAATCGATTTCATCATCGTCACTTATATCACTTTCACTATCGTCATCACCATAATACATGGAAAATGATAATTTCCTCTTGCGGAGTTGCCTTTGGGAAGTAACACTAACAACCCCAGAGGTGCTGGGCTGAGGGTCTGTTATGGCCACACTGGCCACCTCAGAAGTGCTGGACTGAGGGTCTAGTATGGCCACACTGTCCACCCCAGAGGTCATGGCTTGAGGGTCTATTGTGGCCACACTGGCCACCTCAGAAGTGCTGGGCTGAGGGTCTGGTATGGCCATATTGTCCACATTATCCACACTGGCCACCCCAGAGGTCATGGCCAGAGGGTCATCTGGGTTATCAATAAAAGTTTCACTAATTCCATGAACTTTAGCGGCTATATCGGTGTCAAAACCACTAAACTCGCATTCTATATCACTTTCCGGGAATAGTAGAGTGTTAATACGTTGAGGCGTCAGTGAATCATGGGGGTTTGCCATAATGTTGACCCAAGATGGAGTTGAAACTAACTGGTGTTACCACGAGGTACCCCAGCATCCCTGACTTTTTTTCAATGTGCACACACTGAGTGAGCACATCCATTCTCTCATGTCTATGCGACTCAGGCCTATCACGCCAATTTTGAAGGAATGAAAAATAAAACGTTGATCTACGTTCAGAGCCTGCCGCACGTGAACGTATATCTACGTGTGGACAGTTTAGGGGTTAAATGTCTTATTTTAGGCTAATATAGACATTTTCACTAATCCATCTATGATATTTTCTTCAAAATTATATTTTCTAAGAAACATGTTATGTAGCATATAAACATTGCATGATTATATGAAGTATATTTAATAATAATCACTCTTGGGCACATTAAATGTCTTATTTTAGGTTAATAGACATTTTCACTAATCCATCTATGATAATTTCTTCAAAATTATGTAAGAAACACGTTACATAGCATATAAACATGCAATGTTTACATGCTATTGAAGGGCGAGTCGGTGGAGGGAAAACATTATGTTTTCTCTGGTCAAGCGTTAGAGAAAACTGAATGAATCTGCATCTGGCCCAGTCACCACTTTCAACACTTTCACCTCACTCACACATAATCACTGTTTTTGCAGAGGTGCTCATAATACAATGGTTTAGAAGCATATACTTATAAAGATTCACAACATATCCCTCCAAACTGCCAATATCCCAAACCTCTCCTTGTACTTCCCATTTCCAGGACTCAAGTCTGGCTACATAAAAATAATCAGTTTCCCTGAATCCCTTCATTAAATATTACCCTGCTCACACTCCAACAGCTCGTCAGGTCCCAAATATCATTCGTCTCCATTCACTCCTATCTAACACGCCAACGCACGCTTGCTGGAAGTCCAAGCCCCTCTCCCACAAAACCTCCTTTACCCCCTCCCTCCAACCTTTTTGAGGACGACCCCTACCCCGCCTTCCTTCCCCTACAAATTTATACACTCTCCATGTCATTCTACTTTGATCCATTCTCTCTAAATGACCAAACCTCCTCAACATATATACATACATATATACACCTACCATCCGACTTATGACCAAGTTCGGTTCCGAGAAACTGGTCGTAAGTCGAAATGGTCGTAAGTCGAACTTTACTACTGAACATCAACAAAACATTTTTGTAATGACTTTATTTTATTGTTTTATTTTGGTATTTCATGTTTTACTTTACTTTTTATGTTGTTAGTACAGTGGACCCCCGCATAACGTTGGCATCGCATAGTGTTAAATCCGTATAGCGTTACATTTTATCGCTAAAATTTTGCCTCGCATAGTGCTAAAAAATTCGCTCAACGTGATTCGTTCGAGACACGTCCATGTGGTCTGAGCCAGCCTCACTTGTTCTGCCAGTAGCATTGTTTACAAGCCAGCCTCCGCGGTAACATTCAAGCATACAATCAGAACATTTCGTATTATTACAGCCTTTTTATAGTGATTTCACCTGAAAAATAAGTGACCATGGGCCCCAAGAAAGCTTCTAGTGCCAACCCTACAGGAATAAGGGAGAGAATTACTATGGAGATGCAGAAAGAGATCATTGCTAAATATGAAAGTGGAGTGTGTGTCTCCGAGCTGGCCAGGTTGTATAGTAAACCCCAATCAACCATCGCTTCTAATGTGTCCAAGAGAATGGCAATCAAGGAAGCTGTTCTTGCCAATGGTTTAACCGTGCTTTCGAAACAGAGATCGCAAGTAATAGAAGATGTTGAGAGACTGTTATTGGTGTGGATAAACGAAAAACAGATAGCAGGCGATAGCATCTCTCAAGCGATCATAAGTGAAAAGGCTAGGAAGTTGCATGAGGATTTAATTAGAAAAATGCCTGCAACTAGTGGTGATGCGAGTGAATTTAAGGCCAGCAAAGGTTGGTTTGAGAGATTTAAGAGGTGTAGTGGCATACATAGTGTGATAAGGCATGGTGAGGCTGCCAGTTTGGACCAAAAAGCAGCTGAAAAATATGTGTATGAATTCAAGGAGTATATAGACAGTGAAGGACTGAAACCTGAACAAGTGTTTGTGACAAAACAGGCCTGTTTTGGAAGAAAATGCCAAGCAGGACCTACATTACTCAGGAGGAAAAGGCACTCCCAGGACATAAGCCTATGAAAGACAGGCTTACTCTTCTCATGTGTGCCAATGCTAGTGGTGATTGCAAAGTGAAGCCTTTATTAGTGTATCACTCTGAAGCTCCCAGAGTGTTCAGGCAAAAGAATATCCTCAAGGCTAATTTGTGTGTGCTGTGGAAGGCAAACAGTAAGGCATGGGTCACTAGGGACTTTTTCTATGACTGGTTACACCAAGCATTTGCCCCCACTGTGAAAAATTACCAAACTGAAAAGAAATTAGTCCTTAAGTGCCTCCTGGTGTTAGACAATGCCCCTGGTCATCCTACAGACTTGGCAGAGCGACTTTGTGGGGACATGAGCTTCATTAAGGTGAAGTTTTTGCCTCCTAATACCACTCCTCTCCTGCAGCCCATGGACCAGCAGGTTATTGCAAACTTCAAAAAACTGTACACAAAAGCTCAGTTTGAAAGGAGCTTTGTAGTGACCTCAGAAACTCAATTGACTCTAAGAGAGTTTTGGAGAGAGCACTTTAATATCCTCAATTGTGTAAACCTTATAGGTAAGGCTTGGGAGGGAGTGACTAAGAGGACCTTGAACTCTGCTTGGAAAAAACTGTGGCCAGAATGTGTAGACCAAAGGGATTCTGAAGGATTTGAGGCTAACCCTGAGAATCCTATGCCAGTTGAGGAATCAATTGTGGCATTGGAGAAGTCCTTGGGGTTGGAGGTTAGTGGGGAGGATGTGGAAGAGTTGGTGGAGGAGGACAATGAAGAACTAACCACTGATGAGCTGCTAGATCAACTTCAACAGCAAGAGGCCACACCTGAGGAAATTGATTCAAAGGAGGGGAGAGAGAAATTGAAGAAGTTGCCTACTTCAAAGATTAAGGAAATCTGTGCCAAGTGGCTTGAAGTGCAAACCTTCATGGATGAAAATCACCCTCAGACAGCTATTGCAAGCCGTGCTGGTGACTATTACACTGACACTGTTGTGAAACACTTTAGGAAAGTCATAAAGGAACGAGAGGTACAGGCCACTATGGACAGATATGTTGTGCGACAGAAGTCCAGTGACTCTGAAGCTGGTCCAAGTGGCATTAAAAGAAGAAGGGAAGCAACCCCGGAAAAGGACTTGACACCTCAAGTCCTAATGGAAGGGGATTCCCCTTCTAAACACTAAAACCATCCAGTCTCCCCTCCTCCCATCCCATCAATCATCACCACATCTTCAATAAAGGTGTCATGTAACTGTGCATGTTTTCTTAAGTTTGTGTGTATTAAAATTAATATTTCATGTGGTAAATTTTTTTTTTCATACTTTTGTGTGTCTTGCACGGATTAATTTGATTTCCATTATTTCTTATGGGGAAAATTAATTTGCATAACGA
>NC_091317.1:18992098-19154598 GCF_038502225.1 Cherax quadricarinatus
TAATAATAATAATAATAATAATAATAATAATAACAATAATAATAACAAATACGATAGAATTGAATAAGGAAATTGTACAAAAATACGAGGGTTGAAGCAGTGGTGGAGGAAGTGGTTGACGCATCGTCAGTGTGGCTTTGTTTATGCTGGAGTGAGTACAGTGGACCCCACATAGCGACTTTAATCCGTGCAAGTGGGCTGATTGTTATGCGAAATTTTCGGTATGCGAATGAATTTTCCCCATAAGAAATAATGGAAATCAAATTAATCCGTGCAAGACACCCAAAAGTATGAAAAAAAAATTTTTACCACATGAAATATACATTTTCCTACACACAAAGAGAAGGATACATGCACAATAGTAGAGTAGTACATGCACAATATATATTGTGCATGTACTACTCTACTAAATGAAGAATAAATGACACTTACCTTTATTGAAGATGCAGCAATGACTGATGAGACACTGTGTCCTGGGAGTCCCTTTTCCTCCTGAGTACTGTAGGTCCTGTTTGGCATTTTCTTCCAGAACAGGCCTTATCACACTGTGTATGCCACTACGATTCTTAAATCTCTCAAACCAACCTTTGCTGGCTTTAAATTCACCAATATGAGCACTAGTTCCAGGCATTTTTCCCTGTTCACCTGGGTGTTAGTCGACTGGTGTGGGTTGCATCCTGGGAGACAAGATTAAGGACCCCAATGGAAATAAGTTAGACAGTCTTCGATGACACTGACTTTTTTGGGTTATCCTGGGTGGCAAATCTTCTGGGGTTAATTGTTTCTTGGCATTCTCAATAAGCCACACCAACAACGGTGCTACAGCAGCAGCAGCAGCTGACGGTGGTACAACAGCAACAGACGATGCTACAGCAGCAACAGACGATGCTACAGCAGCAGCAGACAATGCTACAGCAGCAACAGACGATGCTACAGCAGCAGCAGACGATGCTACAGCAGCAGCAGACGATGCTACAGCAGCAGCAGACGATGCTACAGCAGCAGCAGCAGCTGACGGTGGTACAGCAGCAGCAGATGATGCTACAGCAGCAGCAGACGATGCTACAGCAGCAGCAGACGGTACTACAGCAGCAGCAGCAGCTGACGGTGGTACAACAGCAGCAGCAGCTGACAGTGCAGCAGCAGCTGACAGTGCAGCAGCAGCTGACGGTGGTACAGCAGCTGTACCACCAATAGTAGCGATGGTTGATTGGTGTTTATTATACAACCTGGCCAGCTCGGAGACACGCACTCCACTTTCATACTTATCAATTATCTTTTTCTTCATCTCTATAGTAATTCTCACCCTTATTGCTGTAGGGTTGGCACTAGAAGCTTTCTTGGGGCCCATGGTCACTTATTTTCCAGAAAAAATCACCAAAAACACTGTAATAATACGAAATGTTACGATTGTATGCTTGGATGTTACCGCGGAGGCTGGCTGGTAAACAATGCCACCGGCGGAACATGTGAGCGTGGCTCAGGCCGCACATTGGACGCGTCTCGGACGAAGAGCGGTGAGCGGGTTTTTGGGCGGTATGCGAGGCAAAATTTTTGCGAAAAAAGCGAGCGGTATGCGGATTGTACGGTATGCGATGCGTGCGGTATGCGGGGGTCCACTGTATTAGTCTCCATGCTCTTCCAAACATTTCACAATAATTCATTGTAGTATTTGGTACTTGTAGATTGAGTGTGACTGGAGTGGTTGAGGCAGTGGTAGAGGCAGTGGGTGAGGCAGTGGGTGAGGCAGTGGTAGAGGTAGTGATAGAGGTAGTGATAGAGGCAGTGATAGAGGCAGTGATAGAGGCAGTGATAGAGGCAGTGGGTGAGGCAGTGGTAGAGGCAGTGGTAGAGGCAGTGATAGAGGCAGTGATAGAGGCAGTGATAGAGGCAGTGGGTGAGGCAGTGGTAGAGGCAGTGGTAGAGGCAGTGATAGAGGCAGTGATAGAGGCAGTGATAGAGGCAGTGATAGAGGCAGTGGGTGAGGCAGTGGTAGAGGCAGTGATAGAGGCAGTGATAGAGGCAGTGATAGAGGCAGTGGGTGAGGCAGTGGGTGAGGCAGTGATAGAGGCAGTGATAGGGGCAGTGATAGAGGCAGTGATAGAGGCAGTGATAGAGGCAGTGATAGAGGCAGTGGGTGAGGCAGTGGGTGAGGCAGTGGGTGAGGCAGTGATAGAGGCAGTGATAGAGGCAGTGATAGAGGCAGTGGGTGAGGCAGTGGGTGAGGCAGTGGTAGAGGCAGTGATAGAGGCAGTGATAGAGGCAGTGATAGAGGCAGTGATAGAGGCAGTGGGTGAGGCAGTGGTAGAGGCAGTGGTAGAGGCAGTGATAGAGGCAGTGATAGAGGCAGTGATAGAGGCAGTGGGTGAGGCAGTGGGTGAGGCAGTGGGTGAGGCAGTGATAGAGGCAGTGATAGAGGCAGTGATAGAGGCAGTGGGTGAGGCAGTGGGTGAGGCAGTGGTAGAGGCAGTGATAGAGGCAGTGATAGAGGCAGTGATAGAGGCAGTGATAGAGGCAGTGGTAGAGGCAGTGGTAGAGGCAGTGATAGAGGCAGTGATAGAGGCAGTGATAGAGGCAGTGAGAGGCAGTGATAGAGGCAGTGGGTGAGGCAGTGGTAGAGGCAGTGGTAGAGGCAGTGATAGAGGCAGTGATAGAGGCAGTGATAGAGGCAGTGGGTGAGGCAGTGGGTGAGGCAGTGGGTGAGGCAGTGGTAGAGGCAGTGATAGAGGCAGTGGGTGAGGCAGTGGGTGAGGCAGTGATAGAGGCAGTGGGTGAGGCAGTGGTAGAGGCAGTGATAGAGGCAGTGATAGAGGCAGTGGGTGAGGCAGTGGGTGAGGCAGTGGGTGAGGCAGTGATAGAGGCAGTGATAGAGGCAGTGGGTGAGGCAGTGATAGAGGCAGTGGGTGAGGTAGTGGTAGAGGCAGTGATAGAGGCAGTGGGTGAGGCAGTGGTAGAGGCAGTGGTAGAGGCAGTGATAGAGGCAGTCATAGAGGCAGTGGGTGAGGCAGTGGTATTTACTAACATATATGTTATAAATAATAATAGTACATGTTAATATTAATAACATTTATAATAATAATAATAATAATAATAATAATAATAATAATAATAAATGTTATTCATAATGTACTATTATTATTTATAACATATATGTTAGTAAATATCACTGCCTCTACCACTGCCTCAACCACTACCTCAACCACTGTCTCACCCACTGTCTCACCCCCTGCCTCTATAACTGCCTCTACAACAGCCTCTACAACTGCCTCTATAACTGCCTCTACCACTGCCTCTACCACTCCAGTCACACTCAATCTACAAGCACCAAATACAATGAATTATTGTGAAATGTTTGGAAGAGCACGGAGACTAATACTCACTCCAGCATAAACAAAGCCACACTGACGATGCGTCAACCACTTCCTCCACCACTGCTTCAGCCCTCGTATTTTTGTACAATTTCCTTCTTCAATTCTATCGTATTTATTATTATTATTATTATTATTATATTACTATTATTATTATTATTATTAGCAGTAGCACAAATGTTTGATTCTTTGCCGTGTTCAAGAGTAAACACATGATGTCACCTTCCAATACCTGTCTGAATAGCCATTCTAATATGAAGTCATGGATGGGTTTACATTATTTATACTGTAGTTTAATAGCAAATAATAAACAAACAAAACACTCACCACACAGTGGTGGGAGGGCTGGCTGCCAGTTGCAGGGGTCGGAGGGAGGGTAGTAAGGACTCGTGGCGGTAAACTTAAATATGATTTGGCGGCTGGGAATTTGGCGGTTGGGAATTCGCGAATGTGTGAAGCCCGTGAAAGTTGAAAACGCGAATGTTGAGGGAGACCTGTATTTGTTTTCACTGTTGCACATAAACCTGTCTATCTGTCTGTATCTGTGTGTCTGTTTGTCTGTCTACCTGTGTGTCTGTCTTTCTGTCTACCTGTGTGTCTGTCTTTCTGTCTACCTGTGTGTCTGTCTTTCTGTCTACCTGTGTGTCTGTCTTTCTGTGTGTGTGTCTTTCTGTCTACCTGTGTGTCTTTCTGTCTACCTGTGTGTGTGTCTTTCTGTCTACCTGTGTGTGTGTCTTTCTGTCTACCTGTGTGTGTGTCTTTCTGTCTACCTGTGTGTCTTTCTGTCTACCTGTGTGTCTGTCTTTATGTCTACCTGTGTCTGGCTTTATGTCTACCTGTGTCTGGCTTTATGTCTACCTGTGTGTCTGTCTACCTGTGTCTGTCTACCTGTGTGTCTGTCTTTCTGTCTACCTGTGTGTCTGTCTTTGTCTGCTTGTCTGTCTCAGAGCCACCCATCCAGCCACCCACCCACCCACCCATCCAGCCACCCACCAACCCACCCATCCAGCCACCCACCCACCCATCATCCAGCCACCCACCCACCCATCCAGCCACCCACCCGGCCAACCACAGACCCGGCCACCCAGCCAGCCAGCCGAATACGTATTACACACGTTCCAGAGTTGTTTCTCTTTACTTAGGGTATAGGTTACACAACATTCTGCCAGGATGACACTACCAGTGGTATTCTCCCATTCCACTGTGTCAACAGTACATAAAGATAATAGTAACATATGATACTGTATGCGATGTAAAATTTACAATACATATCACTACCATGTATACATTATATACAGTACATAAATAATTAAAATACAACAATAGAAGTAAATTATGGTAAAAAGAATGAAATAATGATTGTACATTACAGTATTATGTAGGTAGTTTATATAGGAAAGTTTTGACATTATGCCCTACCCAATATGTCGGCAATTTTCAAAGGTTCGACTTACATCCATTTCGACTTACGACCGGTTGGTCGGAACCAAGCTTGGTCGTAAGTCGGATGGTAGGTGTATATATACATGTATACACCTACCATCCGACTTACGACCTGCTCAGCTTACGACCACTCGACTTACGACCGTGTTTTTTATGCCAAATTTTTGGGAAATAAACAACTATTTGTGTTGTACACAGTGTTTATCCTAAACCTTCCAGTATAAAATACAGTACTAACAGCATATAAAGCAAAGTAAAACATGAAATACCAAAATAAAACAATAAAATAAAGTCATTACAAAAATGTGATGTTGATATTCAGTAGCAAAGTTCAACTTACGTCCATTTCGACTTACGACTGGTTTCTCGGAACCGAACTCAGTCGTAAGTCGGATGGTAGGTGTGTGTGTGTGTGTGTGTGTGTGTGTGTGTGTGTTGTGTGTGTGTGTGTGTGTGTGTGTGTGTGTGTGTGTGTGTGTGTGTGTGTGTGTGTGTGTGTGTGTGTGTGTGTGTGTGTGTGTGTGTGTGTGTGTGTGTGTGTGTGTGTGTGTGTGTGTGTGTATATATATATATATATATATATATATATATATATATATATTTTTTTTTTTTTTTTTTTTTCAACACACCAGCCGTCTCCCACTGAGGCACAGTGACTAAAAACAGAAACAAACACTTTCACCACCACCATATTTTGATGATGACACCGATGAATAATGGTGAAAGTACTTCTTTTTTGGGTCACCTTGCCTCGGAAGACAGCTGACGTGTTGAAAAGTACATAGTATACTGTACGTATATATTATTTGTGCAACTCTGTGAAAACGGTGATTATGTATGAATGATGGTGAAAGTGTTTTTGTCTTTTTGGGGTCACCCTGCTTTGGTGGGATATGGCCAGTTTGTTATTTTATATATACAGTACTACTATATATGGAGACAAATGGTATTTGGGACCTGACGATCTGTTGGAGTGTGAGCAGGGTAATATTTAGTGAAGGGATTCAGGGAAACCGGTTATTTTTATATAGCTGGACTTGAGTCCTGGAAATGGGAAGTACAATGCCTACACTCTAAAGGAGGGGTTTCGGGATATTAGCAGTTTGGAGGGATATGTTGTGTATCTTTATATACGTATATGCTTCTAAACTGTTGTGTTCTGAGCACCTCTGCAAAAACAGTGATTATGTGTGAGTGAGGTGAAAGTGATGAATGATGATGAAAGTATTTTCTTTTTGGGGATTTTCCTTCTTTTTTGGGTCACCCTGCCTCGGTGGGAGAAGGCCGACTTGTTGAAAAAAAAAATATATAATTTATTTATTTAATTTTAACATTACAAGATTATTCTTCAATATTTACAAAGAATATGATATTACATACTATAATAACCCTTAAATCTGTGTATAACACAGACATACAGTCTAATCACAAATTATTAAAAGTCGATGGTAAAAAGCTTCTACATATGCAGTAAAACCTCTAATTAACAAACCCCCACTTAACAGATTTTGGAGAGTACTATACGGACAAATAACAGTCCAGACAAACATCGGAATCACTGGAATGAAAGAAAGTCCGTAATTCTGGATTCTACCCATAGCAATAGTGTCTCAGTTAATTTTCAGCAAATGCATTCATTCTCTGTGTATGTACTGTGTATGCTTCTATAAAGAGCTTACATTTATTTGGTAAAGATTGGTGAAGAACTGTACTTTACTTACTTGCTCATGAGTGAATGTCAGGTGGTGGGAAGGAAAGGAGGTGGATGGGTGGGTAAATAACCACTAAATGAGGGACCCAAGATCCAGGAGAGTGGGAAACTAAGGGAGGTCTGGCAGTGTGCTCCTCACTGCCTCCCTACCCACCTGGAGTCTACCTGGAGGGTATTCCAGGAATCAACGCCCCCAAGGTCTGGTCCATGACTAGGCCTCCCGGTGGATCAGGGCCTGATCAACGAGGCTGTTACTGCTGGCTGTAGAGTATTGCTGGTAAGGCAGGGACATGGGTGGGTGAGTCTGGAAGCCCAAGTGAAATGTTCCTGTCCATGATGCCATTCTGTCTGTGGCACAGTACCTGACAGAGCACTCCATCATTCTTCACTATCTTCACAAACTACAGTACACTCACATTCACCCACAGACCCCTCACACCCATCGACCCACCCACTCATGTTTACCCATCCACCAGCCCCCTCTCATTCACCCACCTACCCTCCCTCACAAACATACCTTCTCTCATACATAAGAACGTAAGAAAGAAGGAACACGGCAACAGGTCTACTGACTTATGCAGAGCAGGTCCATGTCTCCCCCCCCCTGGATTAGCTCAATGACCCCCCCCCCTGGATTAGCCCAATGACCCACCTAGTCTGGTCACCTCTACTCAAGGAAGGAGCACGGCACCAGACCCAGCAGCACAAGCTAGTCAGGTCCAACTCACACCCACCAACACCCACTCATGTATTTATCTAATCTATTTTTAAAACTACACAACGTCTTAGCCTCAATAACTGTACTCGGGAGTTTGTTCCACTCATCCACAACTCTATTACCAAACCAGTGCTTTTCTATATCCTTCCTGAATCTGAATTATTCCAACTTGAAACCATTGCTGCGAGTCCTGTCTTGGCTGGAAATTTTCAGCACGCTATTTACATCCCCTTTATTTATTCCTGTTTTCCATTTATACACCTCAATCATATCCCCCCCTAATTCTACGCCTTTCGAGAGAGTGCAGATTCAGGGCCCTCAGTCTACCCTCATAGGGAAGATTTCTGTTACATGGGATCATCTTTGTCATACTCCTCTGTACGTTTTCCAGAGCATTTATATCCATTCTGTAATACGGTGACCAGAACTAAGCCTAAATGAGGCCTAACCAAGGATATATAGAGTTGAAGAACAACCTGAGGACTTCTATTATTTATACTTCATGATATGAAGCCAAGAATTCTGTTAGCTTTATTGCAAACACTAATGCACTGTTGTCTTGGTTTTAGATTACTGCTAACCAGAACTCCTAAATCCTTTTCACAATCAGTAGTATTAAGATCTACATTATTTAATTTATATGTGGCATGGTTATTTACCTGTCCAACATTTAGAACTTTGCATTTGTCAATATTAAACTGCATCTGCCACTTCTCCAACCATTGCATCAGTCTATTCAAGTCATCCTGGAGTGCTCTAGTGTCCTCATTAGAATGAATTGGACGGCCTATTTTGGTGTCATCAGCAAATTTGCTTATGTCGCTATTTATTCCCTCATCTATGTCATTTACGTAAATTGTGAACAACAACGGGCCCAACACTGACCCTTGAGGAACACTGCTTGTGACGTGTCCCCATTCTGATTTCTCCCCATTTATGCAAACTCTCTGCTGCCTATTTGTCAGCCATGCCTCTACCCAGGAAAAAATTTCTCCTATTCCGTGTGCCTTAAGTTTCCTCAATAGCCTCTGGTGTGGAACTCTATCGAAAGCCTTACTGAAGTCCAT
This sequence comes from Cherax quadricarinatus, assembly GCF_038502225.1. Lineage (NCBI taxonomy): Eukaryota > Metazoa > Arthropoda > Malacostraca > Decapoda > Parastacidae > Cherax > Cherax quadricarinatus. The sequence continues at coordinate 19,000,406 of NC_091317.1, forward strand.
ATACACAGTATCATATTCATTACCATGATCTACCTCCTCAAACACCTTAGTGAAAAAAGTTAGTAAATTCGTAAGACAGGAACGCCCCTTTGTAAAACAGTGTTGAGATTCATTAATCAATCTGTGCCTATCAAGATGGCTACGAATTGCTTCGGCAATTATTGATTCCATAAATTTTCCCACTATGGAGGTAAGGCTTATTGGTCTATAGTTTGAAGCCAAGGAACTGTCACTTGCCTTGTAAATAGGTATTACATTTGCCATTTTCCACTTATCAGGCACTATGCCAGTTTGTAGCGATATGTTAAAAAGATTAGCCAAAGGTATGCTAAGTTCCTCTTTACATTCCTTTAACACCCTTGCAAACAGTTCATCAGGACCTGGGGATTTGTTAGGTTTTAGTTTCTCTATTTGTCCGAGGACCATGTCACTAGTTACTGCAATCGTGCAGAGTTTATTATCATCCTGTTCTACATAATCTATTATTTCAGGAATATCGCTAGTATTTTCCTGGGTGAAAACTGAGAGGAAGTAGGTATTGAGAATTTCACACATAGCCTTATCACTGTCAGTGATCTGACCAGAGTTACTCTTAAGTGGGCCAATCTTGTCCCTAATCTTACTTCTGTATACCTGAAAGAGCCCTTTTGGGTTAGTCTTTGAATCCCTTGCGACCTTAGCCTCATAATCCCTTTTTGCTTTTCTTAATCCTTTCTTTATTTCTCTCTTTAATTGAATATACTGATTTCTAAACTTCCCATCCCCTCTTTTGATATGCCTATATATGCCTCTCTTTTGACCAATGAGATGTTTTAATCTATTGTTTATCCATTTGGGATAATTTTTGCTAGATCTAATTTCCCTACTCAGAACAAAAGTTGTCCCTGGCAGCTAGAACTATGCTCTGAAAAACGTCATATTGGCAGCCAAGATCACCTACCTGACCCATAGTCAGGACATCCCAATTTAGCCCACCCAGGTAATTTTTCAGTCCCATGAAGTCAGCCAAGCGAAAATCTGGGACAGAGATTTGATTGCAATTATCTGGGTAATTCCATGATACATATATTGAAACTAAGTGATTTGTGATCACTTTCCCCAAGCTCATCATTAACCTCAAGATTATTAATTAGTGTATCTTTGTTAGCAAGAACCAAGTCAAGCAGATCGTTTCCTCTAGTTGGTTCTGTCACAACCTGTTCTAAAAAGCAATCCTGAACCATATCAAGAAAGTCACTAGACTCAAGATTTCCTGTCATATTGTTCCGATCAATTTGTCTAAAGTTAAAATCTCCCATTATCACAACATTTTTATATTTAGATGCCTTATGAATTTCGTCCCATAACAGCTTACTTCACTCCCTATCAAGGTTTGGGGGCCTATAAATCACACCCAAAATTAATGTCACGTCCCTCGAGAAACTGTAACCAAACAGATTCTGTGTTCGATGTTCAAACAGATTCTGTGTTCGATGTTTTTAATCTTATATCATGTCTAAGACAACAATATAAATTTTCTCTGACATACATCGCCACTCCACCACCCTTCCTGTTGATCCTATCAGTGTGGAATAGTTTATAACCCAAACATCACACCAATCCTGTCAAACTCACCCTCTCTTACACACCCACTTACCCACCCTCACACCCATCTCATACTCACCCTCTCATATTCACCCACCCTCTACAAATACAAACTTTATTTCTTTGCATAGTACACAATGTGAGGTCTACATGTTATAAAATATTGGTAAACACAAAGAAAGCCACTAGCATGCCAGAACATTTCAGGCAGACTAATCCTAAAGCTTACAGACTACTTAAAATCAGAGAGGTTATGGAGCAGTAAATTCTAATTTTTCATTATTTTACATTAATACAAATGAGAGGCAGCCAAAAATTTTATAATTATTATGATTTATAATAGTGAGGTTGCAAGAAACAAATGAAAGAATTGTAATTAATCCCTTGACTGTCGCAACCCCAAATCCTGAGGTGTCTCCTGGCATCGCAAAATTTAAAAAAAAAAAAAAAAAAAAAAAAATCTTATGAAATGATAAGAGAATCTTTTCCTGATTGTAATAATACCAAAAGAACGAAATTTTATAGAAAACTGACGGAAATACGCTTTCGCGAAGTTAGCGACCTCGGCGATATTTACGAATCGGCGATTTCGCCCACTTTGAACCCTATTTTCGGCTAATTCCATTGTTCCAGTCGACCAAACTCATAGCTATTTCTTTAGAACTCTGTTCTTTCTATCGATTGAGTACAAGAAACTGCCCATGTACTGATTTCACTTACCCAATAACATAGTCAGAAATTTGCAATTTGGCCAATTTCACGAAAATTAAAAAATATGACAATTTCAAAATAGGGTCCAGAATGAATAATGCCGACATTTCTGACTCTAAAATAACTTTTTCTCTGTTCATCAGCCAGGCCCCTCTGATATTACTCTTGCTTTCTATTTTTAATTTTTATTCAAAAAAAAAAAAAAAAAAAAAAAAAAAAAATAGAAGATTTACTGTTATGCAGACTACTGCAATATTATAATAACTGTATAATGTCAACTCATTCATGACTGCATATTAGAATGGCTACTTGGACATTTATTGGAAATTGACATCATTTGTTTACTTTGAACATCGGCAAAAATCAAACATTTCCCCTTCTTTGAGCTCCATTTCAAGGTTCTTTTCATAATAAAGCCAATCAAAATCATCTCTATTTCTATAATATGTTTTCCATTCTATCAAAGGACACCAAGAAAATGAGAATACAACCATAAATACTATACGAAAATAGACCACAAATTCGTCATTTTAATTAAAAAAAAAACGGTCGGAGTTTTTTTTTCCCATTATGCACTGCGTGCTACAGGATTTTTTTTATATGGTGCACACTGACCACACAGACCCATTCTCTCACATGTGGGCCTACCAGCTTTCTCCTGCTTGATTTGAAGCCGCTAGAATTTATGAGTATATATACGTCAAAAACGGTGGCTCATAAGACATATATATATGACCAAAACAGTCAAAGGGTTAATACAATTTACAATATTACAACAGTACAATTTTAAGTGTGTGTTAATATTTTAGAATCATTTAGTGGTTTCTAAGTTATAAGGGATTACTGAGTAATTTCAAACTGGTTGAATGATTTCTAGCATAGTACAGTGCTGGTTTAGTTAAGTTTGGGAAATGAGATTTTTAATTATAGCCCTAAATTTATTTGCAAGCAGGGGACCTTTTGCTGGTTTGGGCAATGAATTCCAGATCTTGGGGCCTTTTATGTGCATTGCATTTTTGCATAGGGTGAGACAGGACATGAGGGATGTCAAACAGTTTTGTACCTTGTGCTGTGCCTGTGCATTCTGTTGTAGCTGTCAAGTAATAGTTTGAGAGGAAGGTTTACACTGGAGTTTAATGTTCTATAAATATAGTACGCACCATAATATGAGTGCATATTTTGTGTATCAAGTAGGTTCAAGTTCTTGAAGAGTGGAGGGGTGTGTTGTCGGGCACAGGAAGATTTTAGATAGTAAGCACAAGTCTGATATAGGCCTGTAGTTGCTCAATTCAGTTGGATCACCTCCTTTGAGGATTGGGGTAACCCTTGCTGTCTTGAGGATGGATGGGAAGGCTTAAGATTCCACTGATTTGTTAAACAGAGTTGCAGTAATGGGTGACAGCACATGAGTTTTTTTTGTACATGTGTGGTGGCAAGTTATTTAGGTCTCCTGCCTTGTTTTTTAGTGATTTTAATGATGAGAGAGACTTCAGTAGGATTAGCAGAAGCGACATATAGAGCATTAGGGTGGTTTCCAGTGAAGTAGTCTTTCACCTGAGTATTTGAGGCTGGGATTTTGCTTGTTAGTTTTCATCCAATAGTAGAGAAGAGGACTAAGTTTGTTGGCAGTGTCTGCAGGCTGAATGTGTGGTTCATCCAGTTTTGTTAGGTTTATATCTGTTTCTGGACAGTTTTCTGGAGCCCAGGATTTCAGAGAGGGTTTTCCAGGTTTTTTCATATCCCCTTTTATTTTGTTAAATTTCCTTGCATAATCGAGTTGTTGAGACTTCTGAGTTAGATTTGTAAGTATTGGCATGTATCATTTTGTCTGTCTTTTGTTACTAAACCGTGTCTGTAATAATGTTGGTAGAATTACCGACAATATGTAAAGTAAAAGGACACAAGTGCAACTAATATGACATTTTATTGTGGCAACGTTTCGCTCTCCAGGAGTGGCTTGACAAAGCTCCTGGAAAGTGAAACATTGCCACAATAAAATGTCACATTAGTTGCACTTGTGTCCTTTTACCTAAACCCTGTCTGAACTGTTTTTCATACTGGTGTTTTTTATCAATGGATTTGAGGATACTGGTTGTAATCCATGGGCTGTTTAGTCTCTTAGCTGTGATCTGCTTAGTTTTAACTGGACAATGCCATTCATGGTGTCTTATATTCACCCTCTCATACCCACTACCCACACTCAACTCCAGCCCAACCTCCCTCACACTTTCCCTTTTAAACTCTTACCCTCTTTCGCATTCACCCACGATCACACTCACCCTCTCACCGACCCACTCTCTCATACCTAATCACATTCTCAACTATTCTTACTCTTCCTTTTTCACACCCTCTCTGTAATTTTTAATAGGTCTGAGTGTTCTCTGTATCCAGTAGTGTCTTCAAAACCAACCAATATGAAAAATAAATTTCTTAATTTGGCAATAACAGACAATCAGCAATAATGTATACCCCCTCCTCCCCATTAGTCTGTTAAGTTAAGGGTTTGCTGTCAATTCATACTACAATACCATACATACTTTTTTGCGATTCTTTAATTCTTGTACTTCACGCTTAACATCGACCTCCGGTGCACCACTCTCCTTCAATTGGCGGACAATATCACCCTGGAATATAAAATAATTACATGAAAGAAAAAAGTGACTGACAGAAATGTATAACACATCAATACCGTAATTTGTGTACAATATGTGTGTGCATGAAGCGTGTTAGATAGGAGTGAATGGAGACGAATGATACTTGGGACCTGACGATCTGTTGGAGTGTGAGCAGGGTAATATTTAGTGAAGGGATTCAGGGAAACCGGTTATTTTCATATAGTCGGACTTGAGTCCTGGAAATGGGAAGTACAATGCCTGCACTTTAAAGGAGGGGTTTGGGATATTGGCAGTTTGGAGGGATATGTTGTGTATCTCTATACGTATATGCTTCTAAACTGTTATATTCTGAGCACCTCTGCAAAAGCAGTGATAATGTGAGAGTGTGGTGAAAGTGTTGAATGATGATGAAAGTATTTTCTTTTTTGGGATTTTCTTTCTTTTTTTTGGGTCATCCTGCCTCGGTGGGAGACGACCGACTTGTTGAAAAAAAAAAAAAAAAAATGAAGAAAAATTGATTAAAATAAGAGAGTTAAGGCTACTCTTCTTCCTGAAGCAGCTAAAGTTACATCAGTTAACCCCTTGAGGGGTCCAGACCCCTAATCTGAAAAGTGTCCACAGGGTCCAAGAACTTTCAAAAAAAAAATTTTTTATTTTTTCTTACGAAATAGTGGAGATTCTTTTTCTGAAGATAAAAAAAAACAAATAGTATGAAAGTTGATGGAAAAGTGATGAAATTACGCTATCGTGAATTTTGCTGTGCCAGTGATCTTTACGCATCAAGAAGGTGCTGGACAGGCACCTAAAGTCAGTACCTGACCAGCCAGGCTGTGGTTCGTATGTCGGTTTGCGTGCGGCCAACAGTAACAGTCTGGTTGATCAGGCTCTGATCTACCACGAGGCCTGGTCACAGACCAGGCCGTGGGGGCACTGATCCCTGAAACCCTCTCCAGGTATACACCAGGCATCGGCAATTTTGCCCATTTTGAAGCCTATTTTAGGCCAATTACTTTGTTCCAGTTGACCAAATTCTTAGCTATTTCACTAGTATGTCTTGTATTTTATTGACAGGGCACAAGAAACTCCCCACTCAACTATTTCGACTACCCAATAAAGTGATCAGTTATTGATAATTTGGCCAATTTCACACAAATTTCAAGATCAGATAAGATTTCGTTTGGATTTTTAACCCCGGAGGGTTAGCCACCCAGGATAACCCAAGAAAGTCAGTGCGTTATCGAGGACTGTCTAACTCAATTCCATTAGGGCCCTCAATCTTGTCCCCCAGGATGTGACCCACACCAGTTGACTAACACCCAGGTACCTATTTTCTGCTCGGTGAACAGGACAACAGGTGTAAGGAAACGTGTCGAAATGTTTCCACCAGCCAGGAATTGAACCTGAGCCCTCCGTGTGCGAAGCAGGAGCTTTAGCCACTAGGCCACCGAACCACCGATTTCAAAACAGGATCCAGAATAAATAATGCAATCACTACTGGCACTAAAATATCCTCTGTTTATTAGTTACGTTTCCAGGCTTTACACAAATTCCATTTTGACTTTTTATTCAATGAATATTCTCACACCAAAAAATAGATTTACTGTTATGCAATAGTGCAATAACTGTATAAATAATATCAATGCATTCGTGAACGCATATCAGATCCACCAGTTAACATGTATTGGACGCGTGATGTGATTTCTTTATTCTTGAACATTGGCAAAAATCAAACAATTCCGCTACTTTGAGCCCAATATCAAGCTATTTTCAGTCCTAACACCAATCAAAATCATCTCTATTTCTATAATATATCTTCCATTCTATCAAATGAGACCAAGAACCCAAGAATACAACCATAAAAACCACGTAAAAATTCACCGCAAAGTTGCAGTCTTGAACCAAAAAACATGGTTGCAGTTTTTTCTCATGCACTGTGTGCTGCAGGATATTTTTTATATGGTGCACACTTACCACACAGACCCATTCTCTCATATCTAAGTCCAAATTTACCGTACACAGCTTATCTGACTGAGCTGAGCTCATCATGTAGTACTACGACATGGCCCGTAACTTTAAACCCGTAGAACAATGGCACGAAGCCTCAAGGGGTTAAATTACATGTTGATAACAGTATTTAAAAAAATAAACAAACATGGTAACAGAGAGATGGTTATGTATACTTACAGACTGCAGTCAGCAACAACTTGATCAATCAGGCAATCACTAGAAGCCTGACCTAAGTCTATGCAGCAGGTAGAACTTTAAAACCCATCACAAATATTTCACTTGTCAAAGATTGATTAAGTGTATGTAGTTATGTAGGTAGTGGTATTTCCTCCATACCATACTGAGCTGGTAGGGTAAGATTAGATTTTGTTCAGATTTTTAACCCCGGAGGCTTAGCCATCAATTCTCTAAATGTCAGTATGTCTATCATTACTTTCACTAAAACCTGGCTAAAACATGATGTCACAAACATCTATGCCATACCTGGCTACATGGCCAAACACAATTGTAGGCCAGATCAATTAGGTGGCACAGCTATATACAACTCTGATGAACTTGAATGTATAAAATCTACTTGCACTAGGGATGAATATGGTGAATATACATTTGCTAAATTTAAATCCAAAAACCTTAAAAAGCCTATGCATCCAAAATCAGTTTCTCCTGACTTACACAAAATATAATTACAGTATCTCCATTGCACAAATCAGTTATTATTATGCATTTTCCATTTTTTTTTGCAAGACTCAATATTTTCTTGCAATAGGGAAAAATGTAACATAAACTAATGAAAGCAATTTAACCTTACTTTGCCATCAGTATATATGTGTCTATATTTGGCCAATCTGCAACACAGTACTAACTGTTGATTGGCTCAGATGAGCAGCTGCACAGTCCAACCTCCCAAGATAAACTATAGCCAATTAAATTATATATGTTTTTTTCCAGTGTCAGTCTCACTGTATCAATCTTAGACTGTACCAACTCACTGGGGTAGTCTGACTGTTGTTACTGTCACCTTGGGTCTCTTATCTATTCACCTATTTGTGATATATGTACACACAAGTTGGTTATAACTATGACCATAATTTTTATAGGGGTGGACCAGTAAGCCAGCAGAAGGCTTCAGTCAGATGACCAAAAGCTCCAACGGTGGGTCATTTGACTAAGACCCTCATCAGGAAACACTTGTCCTGTTTCCTGAGGAACCTTACCTACCTATTTGTGGTTGCTGGAGTTGAGTCTCAGCTCCTGGCCCTGCTTTTCCACTGGCCTCGATTGGTTTCCCTTCTTGCTGCATGAACCCTATCATACCTCTTCCTGAAACTATGTATAGATATCCCCTGGCCTGATAAGCAACACTCTTGCTTCACACACACGTGCCCATGGTTTGAGCCTTGGCAAGGGTGGAAACACTGGGTATGTTTCCTTACACTTACTGTCCCCATTCACCTAACAAGTAGGTACCTGGGTGTTAGTCGACAGGTGTGGGCTGCATCCTGGGGAACAAGACTGAGGACCCCAATGGAAATAAGACTGACAGTCCCTCGATGACACACTGACTTTCTTGGGCTATCCTGGGTGGCTAACCCACCAAGGTTAAAAATCCATGCAAAATCTTATCTTGTTCCTCTACCACTTTATTGTCTAGGTCATGTACCCCAGACCCACAGCATCAACAGACTTGCCCTGTTGATTCCTCACTGGTGTGTCCTTTTGTCTAACAAAGTCCTCAGGTTTTATACCCCGCAGCTCTGGGACTAGTCTAATGCAAACTTTTGAACTTTCTACAGTATCTTGACATGCTTAATAAGATGTGGGTTCCATACTGGTGCTACATACTTCAAAATGGGCCTGACAAATGTAGTAGTGTCATGATTTTTAGTAATACCTTCAAAACTATGTGCTACGGCCACAAAGGTCATACAGTAGTTGTGTCCTGAATGATTTATTAAAGTTACTGAAAATTATCCTTACATTTATTTTTTATACGTCCTTCCTTTGAAGCAAAATGAGGAAAAAAAGTATTAAGGTATGACAAATGTTGGTAATTAAGAACAAAAGTTTGAACAGAGGTGTGGATACCCACCTGGTCTTTACATCTGGCTCTGAGAGGTGCCAGCTGCTGCTCCACCTGGGGATCCATGGTGTCTTGGAGGGTCTGGAGCTGGATCCTGCGCTTAGCTATATGTTTCTTACTACCCCACCCTGGCTCCTCACCCTTACACCTTATCTGCACCAGCTGGGGTGAGCAACGACGTAGTTGGTTCAGTACACTGCGGGAGAAAGTAGAGAGTGACCAGAGGTTCCTCATGTGTCTACCAGTCAGGTTCAGTGTCAACACCACACGCCCGCACACGCCCGCGCACGCCCGCACCTCCTGCCACGTGCTCATCCATAATCAAATTCAAATTGAAGTTTATTACAACATTATACATTGTTCCTACAGAAATGGGTGAGACTTGAATGCATATTATTATTATTATTATTAAAATCAAGACTAAGCGCTAAACCCATAAGGGTTATACAGCTTGAATACATGTATACAGTGCATTTCGAGCAAGCTTAGTGAGTAAGTTTATTTAGGCACACGTATACATAAGTACAATTATACATTGTGTAAATTACCTAGAATAACCCAAAAAAGTCAGTAACTTATTTCCATTGAGCTAACTTGCTACTAAACTCCCTACCTGACCCTACGTCACAGCTTAGCAGAAATTATTTTTTATCTTGTGATTCAATTTACTCTGAATCAGTCATATTTTTAAATTTTAAATATTAAAGTGATAGATTCCAACGTGTGATATCAATGACAGATGCTTATAGACTGTGAAGTATTAACTCGCTGTTTGTTAAGAACAGTTTACATGCGAAAGTGATATTATAGTAAATAAAAAGCAAACATGATCTATACCCATTATTATTTATTGTTATAATCAAAAGGAAGCGCTAAACCTACTAAATAGACCCCAATGGAAATAAGTCACTCTGACTTTTTTGGGTTATCCCAGGTTCTCTACACATATGCTGCTATGTATGATAATTCTATGTAACTGTATTTGAGTATACCTGAGTAAACTTACTTACTTATAGTTGTTTGATACATCAGGTAATTTTGTTGGGGTGAAGAGTTAAAACGGCCTGAGGGCCGTATGAACCCTATGGAAGCCTCTTTCAAGTTTATTCTCTATAAGGGTTACAATGTGGTGTTTACAGGTTTTGGGTATTGTGTGGTTTACATGTTATAAAATACTAATTACAGAGGAGGCCACTAGGACACCTAGCATGGCTAGGCATTTCGAGCAGACCTAGATTAATTCTTAACATTAAATCCTTACAGATTATGGTATAAAGGCTAAGTGACTAAATCATAATTTGTGAGTTTAGCAATGTGAATGCTTTTGTTTTGGCACAATACAAGGTGTCTATATTGGAGTATCATAGGCAAACTTATGACTAGTTAGGATTTATTATTTTAAGATTAAGATTAGTATTTCTGGGTTTATAGTCAGTGGGTGAGTGAGTGTAATTTTGAACCACCAGGTGGTTATCATGTAGTTAGTTGTCGGGGTGTATCAGGGAGATAAGATGTTTTTTAACTGTAGTTTTGAAAGTGATGAATGTGTCTGCAGTTCTAGAGTTTTCAGGTAGGGTGTTCCAGATTTTAGGTCCTTTGAAATACATTGAATTTTTGTAAAGGTTTAGTCGAACACGGGGAATGTCATAGAGATGTTTGTGTCTGGTGTTATGCCTGTGGGTTCTGTCACAACTATCAAGAAAACGTTTTAGGTCAAGGTTAATATTGGAATTTAAGGTCCTGTAGATATAGATTGCACAGTAGTAAGTGTGGATGTTCTGAACAGGGAGTAAGTTTAGATCTATGAAAAGTGGGGGGGGGGGGTGTTGCCAGGGATGGGATTTAGTGATTATTATTACTGCGGCTTTTTGTTGGGTTATTATTGGCTTTAGGTGTGTTGCTGCAGTTGATCCCCAAGCACAGATAGCACAGGTGAGGTATGGATATATAAGTGAATGGTATAGTGTGAGAAGGACAGTTTGCGGCACGTAGTATCGTATCTTGGAGAGGATCCCCACCGTTTTGGATACTTTTTTTTGTTATGTGTTGGATATGGGTGCTGAAATTTAGGTTGTTGTCGAGGTATAGGCCAAGGAATTTGCCCTCATTATGTCTGGTAATTAGAGTGTTGTCGATCTTAATGTTAAGTTCCGCAATATCTGCTCTGCTACCAAACATAATATAGTAGGTTTTGCCAGTGTTAAGTGTAAGTTTATTGGCTGTCATCCAAGTCGATATTTGAGCAGCTCCTCGTTAACAATGGTGTTGAGGGTGGCAAGATTAGGGTGGGAGATGACGTAAGTCGTGTCGTCAGCAAAGAGAATGGGTTTCAGGTGTTGGGATATGTTTGGAAGATCATTGATGTAAATGAGGAAGAGCAGGGGTCCAAGGACACTTCCCTGCGGAACTCCAGTATCAAGTGGCCGTATTGATGAGGCTGTCTTTAATGGAGACATACTGATACCTATTAGAAAGGTAGGATTTAAAATATGCAAGCACATGGCCTCTTATACCATAGTGGTCAAGTTTGTGGAGTAGGATGCCGTGGTCTACTGTGTCAAACGCTTTTCTTAGGTCCCCCTCAAGGAAGGTTCCTTGATGTTGGTGAGGGGCTCTTGATTTAGGGAATTGGATTTGTGCTCCAGTTCCCCGAATTAAGCCTGAATGCCTTCCACATCCCCCCCCCCCCAGGCGCTGTATAATCCTCTGGGTTTAGCGCTTCCCCCTTGATTATAATAATAATTTTCTTAGGTCAATAAAAATTCCTAGTGGATATTCCTTATTTTCCAATGCTGTGTAAAGCAGGTCTAGCATTTTTATAATTGCATCATTAGTGCTTTTATTTTTCCTGAATCCAAATTGGCAGGGGTTGAGTATGTTTTGTGACGTTATAAATGAATATAGTCTCCTGTGCACGAGTTTCTCGAAGATTTTGGATAGCAATGGTAGGTTTGATATTGGCCTATAGTTGTTTACGTCTGTAGGGTCACCACCTTTATGTATTGGTGTAACCCTTGCTGTCTTGAGTAGTGTCGGGAAAGTGCTAGTTTCTAGTGACTTGGTAAAAAGTAATGTAATAGCATACCATCCCCAACTTGGTATGGTCTGTAGTTGTGGATTGCTGTGTATCCTGGTAGTGGGTAGATATCTATTGTGTCCTGCTTAAGCCAGGTCTCAGTAAGAATAATGCAGGAGAAGGGTGTCTTTAGTGACTCAAGGAGTGCCAGGAGGTCATCATAGTGTTTGCTTAAGGACCTGATTCCCCTCAAGGAAGGTTCCTTGATGTTGGTGAGGGGTTCTTGATTTAGGGAATTGGATCTGTGCTCCAGTTCCCCAAATTAAGCCTGAATGCCTTCCACATCCCCCCCCAGGCGCTGTATAATCCTCCGGGTTTAGCGCTTCCCCCTTGATTATAATAATAATTAAGGACCTGATGTTGTAGTTAAGAACTGATAGACTTTGAGCAGTGTTCAGGATAGTTCAGGCAGTTACTTTCCAATAAGTTTTGATTGTGTGTTAGATTATGGAGGTTTAGATCAGGGTCAACGTGATCATTCATCTTTTAGGTTTAAATAGTGGTTGTTTATACCCTGTATAATGTGGTGAGTTCTAATACTGATTTCTGTAGTGGTGGGAGGTTTGGATAAGTATACCGTTAAAGCACTTTGGCCGTATAGAGTATAGCTACTAATAAACATAATGAAATTGATATTGTCTATGTGTTGTGCTAGAATGAGCTTTAGTACAACTAGGTATAAACTAATACTATAAAAAAAAAAATTACAAGTGGCACCAGACTCACTCTTGTAATTGCACTAAGGTCTAATATAATGAATTTAGTGTTGTCTATGTATTGAGCTAGAATGATTATAATCAAGCTCGTATGATGATCATAATGCTAATAATGACAATGATGATAATAATAATTCAGTATTTTGTTACTTTTAAGCGATTGCTCTTTTAAGATATTCACGTATTCGTACACTAAACCATATATGCAACAACAACGATGAAAAACAAATGTTAAACTTCATATACAAGAATGGCTATAATTCAGAACATTAGCTATAGAAGAGATGTACTTTCTCCTTTCCCATCACGAGACTCAATATCATTCTCCCCATCACCACGAGACTCAATATCATTCTCCCCATCACCACGAGGCTCACTATCATTCTCCCCATCACCACGAGGCTCACTATCATTCTCCCCATCACCACGAGGCTCAATATCATTCTCCCCATCACCATGAGGCTCAATATCATTCTCCCCATCACCACGAGGCTCAATATCATTCTCCCCATCACCACGAGGCTCACTATCATTCTCCCCATCACCACGAGGCTCACTATCATTCTCCCCATCACCACGAGGCTCAATATCATTCTCCCCATCACCATGAGGCTCACTATCATTCTTCCCATCACCACGAGGCTCAATATCATTCTCCCCATCACCATGAGGCTCAATATCATTCTCCCCATCACCACGAGGCTCAATATCATTCTCCCCATCACCACGAGGCTCAATATCATACTCCCCAACACCACGAGGCTCAGTATCAGTTTCCCCATCACCATGAGGCTCGATATCAGTCTCCCCGTCACCATGAGGCTCTTTATCAGTCTCTCTAACACCGTGACTCAGTATCATTTCCCAAACACCACGAGACTCAATATCATTCTCCCTCTGGGACTAGTCTTGTTGCAAACCTTTGCACTTTCTCTAATTTCTTGACGTGCTTGACTAGGTGTGGATTCCAAACTGGTGCTGCATACTCCAGTATGGGCCTGACGTAAATGGTATACAGAGTCTTAAACGAATCCTTACTGAGGTATCGGAACGCTATCCGTAGGTTTGCCAGGCGCCCGTATGCTGCAGCAGTTATCTGATTGATGTGCGCCTCAGGAGATATGCTCGGTGTTATACTCACCCCCAAATCTTTTTCCTTGAGTGAGGTTTGCAGTCTTTGGCCATCTAAACTATATTGTGTCTGCGGTCTTCTTTGCCCTTCCCCAATCTTCATGACTTTGCATTTGGCAGGGTTAAATTCAGGCTTGTAGCCTGTCCAGGTCTCTTTGTAGTCCTGCCTGATCCTCATCCGATTTGATTCTTCTCATTAACTTCGCATCATCTGCAAACAAGGACACTTCTGAGTCTATCCCTTCCGTTATGTCGTTCACATATACCAAGAACAGCACATGTCCTAGGACTGACCCCTGTGGAACCCCGCTTGTCACAGGCGCCCACTCTGACACCTCGTCGCGTACCATGACTCGTTGTTGCCTCCCTGTCAGGTATTCTCTGATCCATTGCAGTGCCTTTCCTGTTATGTGTGCGTGATCCTCTAGCTTTTGCAGTAACCTCTTGTGAGGAACTGTGTCGAAGGTCTTCTTGCAGTCCAAAAATATGCAGTCGATCCACCCCTCTCTCTCTTGTCTTACTTCTGTCACCTTGTCATAAAACTCTAGTAGGTTTGTGACACAGGATTTTCCTTCCATGAAACCGTGCTGGTTGTCAATTATACACTTGTTTCTTTCCAGGTGCCCCACCACTCTCCTGATGATCTTCTCCATGACCTTGCATACTATACACGTTAGTGATACAGGTCTGTAGTTTAGTGCCTCATGTCTGTCTCCCTTTTTAAAAATTGTGTGTGTGTGTGTGTGTGTGTGTGTGTGTGTGTGTGACTCAACAATCAATATTTACAGTTGTGACTGGGTGTGGAAGTGTGAATTGCTCATTACTCTATAATTTGTTCATGATTGTAGCCATGTATAAACGTAAGTAACCATTCTTACAGGATTCATTACCCCTGTAACTTGTGAGTTCATTACCTTTGTACCTGTACCTAGTTCATTATTATTATTATTATAAGCGCTATCAAAACTTTGGGGCCCAGTCCCTGGACCCATTACGTACCTCTGTAATCTGTAAATACCTTTGTAACTTGTCATGATCGTGACCAGACCTACCTGGAGTTCATTACCTTTGTAAACTGTGAGTTCATTACCTTTGTAACTTGCTCAGCTATCAAAACTTTGAGGCCCAGTCCCTGGACCCATTATGTACCTCTGTAATCTTTTGACAACCGCCCACAGGATGAGTATGGGGTGCATAATAAAGATATTAAACTAAACTAACTTAACCCATCACCACGAGGCTCAATATCATTCTCCCCATCACCACGAGGCTCAATATCATTCTCCCCATCACACGAGGCTCACTATCATTCTCCCCATCACCACGAGGCTCAATATAATTCTCCCCATCACCACGAGGCTCAATATCATTCTCCCCATCACCACGAGGCTCATTATCATTCTCCCCATCACCACGAGGCTCAATATCATTCTCCCCATCACCATGAGGCTCAATATCATTCTCCCCATCACCACGAGGCTCAATATCATTCTCCCCATCACCACGAGGCTCAATATCATTCTCCCCATCACCACGAGGCTCAATATCATTCTCCCCATCACCACGAGGCTCAATATCATACTCCCCAACACCACGAGGCTCAATATCTTTCTCCCCATCACCACGAGGCTCAATATCATACTCCCCAACACCACGAGGCTCAGTATCAGTTTCCCCATCACCATGAGGCTCGATATCAGTCTCCCCGTCACCATGAGGCTCTTTATCAGTCTCTCTAACACCGTGACTCAGTATCATTTCCCAAACACCACGAGACTCAATATCATTCTCCCCAACACCACGAGGCTCAGTATCAGTTTCCCCATCACCATGAGGCTCGATATCAGTCTCCCCATCACCATAAGGCTCGATATCAGTCTCCCCGTCACCATGAGGCTCGATATCAGTCTCCCCATCACCATAAGGCTCGATATCAGTCTCCCCGTCACCATGAGGCTCTTTATCAGTCTCTCCAACACCGTGACTCAGTATCATTTCCCAAACACCATGAGACTCAATATCATTCTCCCCAACACCACGAGGCTCAGTATCAGTCTCCCTATCACCATGGGGCTCCATATCAGTCTCCCTATCACCATGGGGCTCCATATCAGTCTCCCCATCATCACAAGGCTCAGTCCAAAAGGCTCCTGAGTTTTCAAAATTTATGTTGTTTCTTTTAAGGTTTCCTTGTGTTGACTGGAGAATACCTCTTCCAGTCAACATCAAACTTTTACCATTGATGAAAGTAAGGATTGGATTGTTAATGGGCTACATAGGTGGCAATTTCACACCTGAAAATACATTCATTTTTACATTCTTAGAGAGCACTAAACACACAAAGGTCATACAGTGCCTAGGGAAATGGGAGGCAGTCAGGATCAATTCAAGAAAGGACAGGTACTATCCAATTCCTCACCGGCCTAAAAGAACTTGAGATGATACATTCAACATTAGTGTATCCTACCTAGAGTAATGTTAGGATTATTAATGGAGTGTGTAGGTGCCAATTTGTCCATTTTAATTGAAAAATTGTTGGGTTTTTATTGAGGCCTCATACATAATATCAAATGTTTACAATGGTTTTATATAGTAAATGTTTTGTTCACCTCACAATCCACGAAAGTATCTCATAAGCCCAGGAAGAAAGCTCATATGGAGAACTCATATTAGATAGGAGTGAATGGAGACAAATGGTATCTGGGACCTGACGATCTGTTGGAGTGTGAGCAGGGTAATATTTAGTGAAGGGATTCAGGGAAACCGGTTATTTTATATAACCGGACTTGAGTCCTGGAAATGGGAAGTACAATGCCTGCTCTCTAAAGGAGGGGTTTGGGATATTGGCAGTTTGGAGAGATATGTTGTGTACTTTTATATGTATATACTTCTAAGCTGTTGTATTGTGGGCACGTTTGCAAAAACAGTAATTATGTGTGAGTGAGGTGAAAGTGTTGAATGATGATGAAAGTATTTTCTTTTTGGGGATTTTCTTTCTCTTTGGGTCACCCTGCCTCGGTGGGAGATGGCCGACTTGTTGAGAAAAAAAAAATAGCAAGGGGATACACTAAATCTATATTCAGTCACACAGTGCCTGTGGACTGAAAAGTAGTCAGGTATGATCAAAAGACGGGGAGAGTAGCTTCAGTTTCTTGGCTCAAGAGCTCTTCACTGACAATAAGGCACCCCTCTTCCCTTAAAAGAATTAAGAACTTGGAATGATTATGACTAGAAATGCAACAGTAGGGACATCCTATGCAATGAGAGAAAATATTAAGGCATAAGAACATGCACTGAGTACATATGAGGTAATCAATCCCTCATACTCCTCCTGTTCTTCACCACTCTTCTTTGTATGGATTGATGAAGCCACTGTGTGGCAAAACATTTCCTCAATAAAGATACCCAAGTGTTGCATATGTGTCTAATTTATCAACTTGTCGGTTCTCTGAACCATTCATCCACATTCCTGTCTGACATAGTAACATCTTGGGATCTTAATACAGGGAATTCTTCACTCGCCTAACCCTTGGGCACGACCTACTTCCACATTGGTCAAATGTGATACCACCTACGACTGCTGCACCTCTCCTGCCTACGGTATATAAGCTACTTCTCCGCAGATATGCTGTATTCTTTTCAAGATTGATGGACTGACCACATCAACTCAAGGCTGAGGGACTGATTACCTCAAACTCCTGTTCTTCACCATTCTTCTTTGTATGGACTGATGAAGCCATTGTGTGGCAAAACATTTCCTCAGTAAAGATACCCAAGTGTTGCATGTGTCTAATTTATTAACTGATGTTAATTGTTAAATATATGTTAGACCTAAACTGAAATATATAATTAGTATAGTATTGTGAATTAGTGATCACACCTCAATAAATACGTAAACAGGATACAAAACATCAATAGATTCAAGAGCTTAAAAATCTGAATTACACAGACTGAAAGCACCCACCAAGGCAGGGTGGCCCAAAAGAAGAAAAACTTTCACCATCATTCACTCCATCACTGTCTTGCCAGAAGGGTGCTTTACACTACAGTTTTTAAACTGCAACATTAACACCCCTCCTTCAGAGTGCAGGCACTGTACTTCCCATCTCCAGGACTCAAGCCCGGCCTGCCGGTTTCCCTGAATCCCTTCATAAATGTTACTTTGCTCACACTCCAACAGCACGTCAAGTATTAAGAACCATTTGTCTCCATTCACTCCTATCAAACAAGCTCACACATGTCTGCTGGAAGTCCAAGCCCCTCACACACAAAACCTCCTTTACCCCTTCCCTCCAACCTTTCCTAGGCCGACCCCTACCCCGCCTTCCTTCCACTACAGACTGATACACTCTTGAAGTCATTGTTTCGCTCCATTCTCTCTACATGTCCGAACCACCTCAACAGCCCTTCCTCAGCCCTCTGGACAACAGTTTTGGTAATCCCGCACCTCCTAACTTCCAAACTACGAATTCTCTGCAATATATTCACACCACACATTGCCCTCAGACATAACATCTCCACTGCCTCCAGCCTTCTCCTCGCTGCAACATTCATCACCCATGCTTCACACCCATATAAGAGCGTTGGTAAAACTATACTCTCATACATTCCCCTCTTTGCCTCCAAGGACAAAGTTCTTTGTCTCCACAGACTCCTAAGTGCACCGCTCACCCTTTTCCCCTCATCAATTCTATGATTCACCACATCTTTCATAGACCCATCCACTGACACGTCCACTCCCAAATATCTGAATACATTCACCTCCTCCATACTCTCTCCCTCCAATCTGATATCCAATCTTTCATCACCTCATCTTTTTGTTATCCTCATAACCTTACTCTTTCCTGTATTCACTTTTAATTTTCTTCTTTTGCATACCCTACCAAATTCATCCACCAACCTCTGCAACTTCTCTTCAGAATCACCCAAGAGCACAGTGTCATCAGCAAAGAGCAACTGTGACAACTCCCACTTTATGTGTGATTCTTTATCTTTTAACTCCACGCCTCTTGCCAAGACCCTCGCATTTACTTCTCTTACAACCCCATCTATAAATATATTAAACAACCATGGTGACATCACACATCCTTGTCTAAGGCCTACTTTTACAGGGAAATAATCTCCCTCTTTCCTACATACTCTAACTTGAGCCTCACTATCCTCGTAAAAACTCTTCACATTTATTAAATAATTGCACCAACCACTCCAAAACTATATCCCCACCTGCTTTTAACATTTCTATCTTTATCCCATCAATCCTGGCTGCCTTACCCCCTTTCATTTTACCTACTGCCTCACGAACTTCCCCCACACTCACAACTGGCTCTTCCTCACTCCTACAAGATGTTATTCCTCCTTGCCCTATACACAAAATCACAGCTTCCCTATCTTCATCAACATTTAACAATTCCTCAAAATATTCCCTCCATCTTCCCAATACCTCTAACTCTCCTCTCCTATTTTTAACTGACAAATCCATTTGTTCTCTAGGCTTCCTTAACTTGTTAATCTCACTCCAAAACTTTTTCTTATTTTCAACAAAATTTGTTGATAACATCTCACCCACTTTCTCATTTGCTCTCTTTTTACATTGCTTCACCACTCTCTTAACCTCTCTCTTTTTCTCCATATACTCTTCCCTCCTTGCATCCCTTCTACTTTGTAAAAACTTCTCATATGCTAACTTTTTTTCCCTTTCCTTAATTACTACGTAATTACACAGATATATACTTCTTTTAAAAAGGTTAAAAAAATACTTTCATATAGTTTTAAACATTTTGTTAAGTTGTATGACAACATTGTACTTAGGACACAAAAAAATATTACCAGAGTTTGATTTTTAGAATTTATCTTTACAGTCAAGCAAATATAAGAGTAAAAATAAGTGTTGTTTTTCTAAATAGGATGCTCTATTAAAAAATATAGTTGCACTCTCATGCTTATAAATACAGTGGACCCTCAACCAACGATGGCATCGTCTAACGTTAAATCTGACTAGCGATACATTTTAACGCTAACATTTTGCCTCGACTAACGCTAAAAAAACTCGACTAACGATATTCGGTCTCAGGTACCAATTAATATCATTAGTCGAGGGTCCACTGTACTCAGAAATTCCACACTTTGAATACAGACATGCAAATCTCAAAATTTCAACCTCTACTCTAGGATCCTCCTGAGTATAGACTAATGTACTGACACAAGGTCATGTCACATGAACTGAACTTGAATCTCATATATACACCTACCATCCGACTTACGACCTGCTCGACTTACGACCACTCGACTTACGACCGTGTTTTTTATGCCAGATTTCTGGGAAATAAACAACTATTCGTGTCGTACACAGTGTTTATCCTAAACCTTACAGTATAAAATACAGTATTTACAGCATAAAAAGTAAAGTAAAACATGAAATACCAAAATAAAACAATAAAATAAAGTCATTACAAAAATGTTTTGTTGATATTCAGTAGTAAAGTTCGACTTACGACCATTTCGACTTACGACCAGTTTCTTGGAACCGAACTCGGTCGTAAGTCGGATGGTAGGTGTAATTCCCAGTATGTAGCTTGCTCTGTGCATTAATCTGTGCCAAAGTGGATTCCATGGCAGGACTGACACACAGTAAACCCTAATTATTATAATGGACCTCAATATAATGGACTTTTGGAATAACAGACAAGATTCACTAGGTAAATTTTATTTTTGATTCATTTATTTTCAATGTTTACTGTAGTATATACATAAAGTGTGTGTACAGTGCTATATTAGATAAAGAGTAGAGTACCTTAATGCTCTAGCTAACACTTTTTAACATCATTCTGATTAGATATAATTCTAATTTAACAGTCTGTTATATCGAGGGTTTACTGCATTTGTATTTGTTTCTTGTCTATTTTCAAAGTGCTGTCTTTTTGAATGATGGGGATTATTTGCTAGTGAAGTGGCAGTGCAAGTAAGAATTGCAACTTGGTGATGTTTAAACATGTCAGTATCTCATGTGAGAGGCAAAACTAGCCAACAAGTATAGAAGGCACAGCAGAGCAAAACTTTACTTACAGACTAGGTTTTGCTCTATACAGAGCTTTATCAATGTAATTTTATCTATGCTATACAGCCTCTCCTCACTTAATGACGGAGTTCCATTCCTAAGACCACGTCAGCAAATGAATTCATCGCTAAGTGAGGAGCATACTATAATGGTAGTGGGTTTGTGTCAACCATCTTTGATATTGTTTTAATGTTACCTTCGCACCATTTATAACATTTCTGTAGATTTCTAAATGTTTATACAGCATTGTACTGTATATTGTAATGTTTATACAGCATTGTACTGTATATTGTAATCAACCTCATTAAGGAAATCAGCTCTTATATACATTATTTAGGTATGCATAGTGGTCAGAGAGCCCGTCATAAGTCAGAGTCGTCGGTAAACAAGTACGTCACTAAGTGAGGAGAGGCTGCACACAGTTTCATTCTACTATGTCAGCATCAATTGTATCTATAAGTTTCAGAAAAAGTCAGCATCCCTTGTGTCTCAGAGCTCCAGGACATGTCAACATTCTCCATACATCCAATCCCATAGCCTGAGTAAACTGTCAAAGGAAATGCACCTAAAATCAACTATCGGTCATTTAACAGTAATTTAGGGTCCATATCTACAGAATGGAACAAAGTAGAATGACTTGGAGAACATATACATCTATTGGGGAAGGAAGGAAGGGTAAGGGTTGTCCCTGAAAAGGTTGGGGGGAGGGGGTAAAAGAGGTTTTGTAGGCAAGGGGCTTGGACTTCCAGCAAGCATGCATGAGCATGTTAGATAGGAGCGAATGGAGACGAATGGTTTTTGGGACCTGACGAGCTGTTGGAGTGTGAGCAGGGTAATATTTTGTGAAGGGATTCAGGGAAACTGGTTAGCCAGACTCGAGTCCTGGAAATGGGAAGTACAATGCCTACACTTTCAAGGAGAGGGTTAGGATATTGGCAGTTTGGAGGGACCCTGCCTTGGTGGGAAGTGGCCAACGTGTTGAACAATAAAAAACTACTGGTCTGTACTAAATTAAAAAAAATTGTTTTTCTTTTTAGGTTACCCTGCCTTGGTGGGATAGCAGGTTTGTTGAAAAAAAGAAAGAAAAAATCTACTGGTCTACAGCAACCACCCAGGGAGGTATTACCATCCTGCCAAAAAAGTGTGAAACATAAACCTATAATTGCTTTACACAATGGCAGGATTGCTGGTGTCTTTTCTTTCTGTCTCATAAGCTTAGTTCACACTACATATGCATGTACAAGTATATGTATACACGCCCATCTGAGTTTTCTTCTATTTCCTTAATAGTTCTTGTTCTTATTTATTTCCTTTCATCTCCATGGGAAAACGTGAAAGAATCCTTCCTCTGTGAGCTGTGTGTGTCATAAGAGGCGAATAAAATGCTGGGAGCAAGGGGCTAGTAACTCCTTTTCCTGTATAAATTACTTAATGTAAAAAGAAAAACTTTATAATGTGTTTTTTTCTTTTTTGGGTCACCAGAGAAGAGGGTAATAGCTTTTTGCTTACTGAGGAAGGTGCATTTCTAACAAGTCAGTAAATAGAGTGAATGATGGTGAATGTGTTTCTTCTTTCTTGGATCACCCTACCTCAGTGGAAGATGCCAGTGGGTTAAAAAAATATCTACTGGTCTAATCATAAATAGCCTAATACCACTGTTGAATATTGCCACAGTCTGGTTTTAACTAATGATAGTATGTCAGTATTTCCTAATTACCATTTCCATATATTATGACTTTTTTCTTCAAGGTTCTAAGGGGTCAGCTGCCCTTCCCTATGTCTCTCCCAGAGGCTATGGCTCAAATGTGTCAGATTCAGGATATCTCAGCATTTTATGTCTCAGAGCTTCAGGACATATCAGCATCCTTTGTATTACAGTTTCAGGAAATGTTAGCAACACCCTTGTGTCACAGGACTTGAGGTAAAGCATCTCAGGTTATGACTACATTTCTTCTAAACAAAGAATTAGACTTCAACGTTTAAAAAAGTCTCATTTGAGCCTTGCTTTATACTCGTTTCAGTTTGTGATTGAAATCTAATAATGAAGTGAATTCAATAAACAAATGTAATACTAGATAACTTACTGATGTTATTACTGACAAATTAATACTCTAAGGTAAAATAATTATTGTATTCATTAAGCTGTTTACTGCATAAAAATGCAGTCATATACACATTCCCTGTGTAAGTTATTCAGTGCAATACACAAATAACCTGCACATAGAAGGAAGGAGCTTATAACGACATTTTGGTCTGAATTGGACCATTTACAAAGTCTCACAGTGCTCCCTTTTCTTAGTACAGTATTTGACTGGCTCCTCCTCCTTCTTACTTCCTCACTACTACTTCCTTCCACCTCCACTACTACTATCACTACCACTTCCTGCCTACATATACCCTTCCTGCTCTACTTCTCGTTAGTGTGACTTTGTAAATGGTCCAAGTCGAACTGAAACGTTGTCGTAAGCTCCTCACTTCTATGTGCAGGTTATTTGTGTATCATTCCAGTCACGGTATTGTGCCTTTTTTTTTTATTTATTCAATGCAAAATGCAATCATATATTCTCCATAAGTTATTCAACACAAGCTACCATAACACTATTTAGTTAATGAAACTAACAAAATCAATAATTAAATTTTATGAAATTTAATTGCTATAAATTTTATGCCAACTAATGTATCAAAAGGAAGTCAACTTATGGAAATAGGAGATTGTAAGAGCATATAACATTATTACATTAAAGTATTTCTAGTTTTTGGCAGTTCTGCACTTGAGAATATAAATCATAATTTAAAAATGTTCATATTTTCATTACTTGTGTAACTACAGTATGTCTAAAAATGAGTAGACACCAAAAGGAAATCTAAATAAAATTTGCCAATTAAAATTACACACATTGTGAAAACTATACTTGAGAAAAAATCCACAGAAGTGGTAGCAACACTGAGCAGAACCTTAACCTTCAACACTTATTTAAGTTTTAGCTCAAGTATTTGGAAAATATATTTTGCTAGGCTTTTCTCCTTAATGAGCATATTAACTGCAAACAATAACAGTGAATGCTGGAGTCTCTGAAAAAGAGCACAATTGGTATGTATGACAAGTATTCCTTGTGTATTAAGTGTTCTGGAATTTATCAAGAAGATCCAATATTCTGTCTTGCTCTTCTGCCTGACTTTCAGAACTGCTATTATCTCCTAAGTTGCTTGCATACTCTGTTGAAAGACATGATCACTTAAGTCATTGTTTTATGCAGTGATAAAATGTGGGTAGAGTTATACACACAGCTATGTTGCTGGAGTTTTTTCATATAGTATTAGATACTCATAATTATACTATTTTCTTATGACACATACTTGGCATAACAATATTAAACAGAATGAATAATGAATACAATACATACAATTAAGTATAAAAAAAAAACATCATACCTCTCATTATGTTTTTAATAGTCTTGACAGAAGCATTACGGAGGTTAAGAATTTTAAGAACTCTTCTTTTTATGGATGGTGGTCCAGTGGCACACACATCCAGCATGATGTAATCAACCAACTGTAAGGTAAACAAACCCCCATCCAATCGCCTCAAATACAGGTCATCTTCACCTAAATTCTCAGCCTGTAAAAAAAATTAATTACATGTATAATTTTTTTAGTTAAACAACCATCTTCAGCTAAGGTTGGGTGACTAAAAGAAAACACATTCGCCACCATTCATTCAATTGCTGTCATGCCAGAAGTGTGTTTACCTCACAATTCAGATTACCCTCCAACCTGGACCCATTATGTACCTCTGTAATCTTTTGACTACCGCCCACAGGATGGGTATGGGGTGCATAATAAAGATATTAAACTAAACAACCTCCGACTCCTTCAGAGTGCAGGCCTGACCCCTTCCCACCTCCAGGACTTAAGTCTGGCTAATCAGTTTCAACAAATCCCTTCATAAAAGTTACACTGTAAGCACTCCAACATCAGGCCCATTAAAAAACACCTGTCTCTATTTGCTCCTATCTAATACGTTCACACAAGCTTAATTTTTTTTTTTTTTCAACAAGTCAGCCGTCTCCCACCGAGGCAGGGTGACCCAAAAAAGAAAGAAAATCCCCAAAAAGAAAATGCTTTCATCATCATTCAACACTTTCCCCACACTCACACTATCACTGTTTTTGCAGAGGTGCTCAGAATACAACAGTTTAGAAGCATATACATATAAAGATACACAACATATCCCTCCAAACTGCCAATATCCCAAACCCCTCCTTTAAAGTGCAGGCACTGTACTTTCCATTTCCAGGACTCAAGTCTTAATATGAATTCTAAATATCATTTATAAGTAAAATTAAGATCAAATATGATAAAAAATATATGCAAAAACTAAGAAAATTTAGACTAAGTATACAGCACTAAATTCTAGAAAGCACAATGCACTGCTCAGTTTGCTAGGCTGAGCACCATTTTGTCTGGCCAATAACTGACTGCACAACAGAATGGACACTACATTCCCTTAAGCTAAGCCACAATGTGGGTGATACCTCACTCTAGGCAAAGAAGACCAAACAAGCCAAGGGCTATATACAGAAACAATATACATATTTTGTATAATAATACATGTACAGAACATACCATGTCATGACAAGCTCAAATTCTGGAAATGAAAACTAGACAATGTTTCGATCTGACCCAGGCCATTATCAAGCTATGCAACAGTGCTGACTTATTCTAGCCATGATAGTATGACTTATTTTTCTAATAGTACATATATTAGGGCCCCACTTTACAACGTTTTGCTTTATGGCGTTCCACTAATAAAGACATTTCAAATTATGACCAAAGCTCGCTATACAGCTCCCCCTGTCTTTCTAATACGGTCACCGTCACCCACCCAGTTTGTTTACATTCTCCGTGAGCTCCGAGTCTCTCCATTATGTTTAGAAATTTTACAAAATTTCTAGTGTTTTAAAGTTATTTAATATTTTATATATACAGTGGAACCTCAAATATTGAACTTTCTTCATTCCAGATGGCTGTTCGAGTGCTGTTACTGAATGAATTTATTCCCATCAGGAATAATGTAAATTAGATTAGTTCATTTCATTTCAGCACTTACAAAAATACACTTACATAATTGGTTGAGTTGGGAGTAGTTCGACATTTGAGGTTCCAATGTACTCTGATAATTATTATTATCATTATACAGTATTATATACTCTGATAAATATTATATATACTCTGATAATTATTATAATAATGATAATAATAATAATCACTCTGAGGTGCACTAAATGTCATATAAAATGTTAATATAGACATTTTGCTTAATCCGTCTATATTTTTTCAAAATTATATAATAAACACGCTACGTAACATATAAACATGATAAATACACCCACAGTAGAATAAATTAACATAAATATGAGATTTTCTTCTTATTCTTTTTAGTAATTATTACAGGAAAAGGGGTTACTAGCCCATTGTTCCTGGCATTTTAGTTGACTTTTACAACACGCATGGCTTACGGAGGAAAGATTCTTATTCCACTTCCCCATGGATATAAACGGAAAAGTAATAAGACCAAGAACTATTAATTCAAAATCAAAGAAAACTCAGATGAGTGTGTATAAATAAACATGTACATGTATGTGTAGTGTGACCTAAGTGTAAGTAGAAGTAGCAAGACATACCTGTAATCTTGCATATTTATGAGACAGACAAAAGACACCAGCAATCCTACCATCATATAAAACAATTACAGGCTTCCGTTTCACACTCACTTGGCAGGACGGTAGTGCCCCCCTGGGTGGTTGCTGTCTACCAATCTATTATTTGGGACCTGATGATCTGTTGGAGTGTGAGCAGGGTAATATTTAGTGAAGGGATTCAGGGAAACCAGTTATTTTTATATAGCCAAACTTGAGTCCTGGAAATGGGAAGTACAATGCCTGCACTCTAAAGGAGGGGTTCGGGATATTAGCAGTTTGGAGGGATATGTTGTGTATCTTTATACGTACTGTGGACCCCCGAGTTTCGGCGGCATCGACTTTTGTGAAATCCGACTTTCGGCAAGTTTTTTCGACAAAGTTTGGCCTCGCGTTTCGTGATTAGACTCGTGATTCGGCGACCGTCCAGTACCCGTCCGCCCGTCACCGCGCACACAAAGCCAGTCTCCCACGCCATTCATACTCAGTGTGCCATTGTTTACTAACACGTGACCATCACCCCGCAGGTTCATACATAATAATCCATTGTTTTTTGTGATTGCAACTGCTAAATAAGTCACCATGGGCCCAAGGAAAGCTAGTGCAAGCCCTTTGGTAAAGAAAGTGAGGAACATGATCGAATTCAAGAAGGAAATCATTGAAAAATATGAGAGTGGAGTGCGTTTTACAGAGCTTGCCAGGATGTATGGCAAACCCCATTCAACCATCACTTCGATCATGGCGAAAGGAAAGGAAATAAAGTGTGCTGTTGTTGCAAAGATTAAGGACATTTGTGCAAAGTGGACTGAAGTGCAAACATTTATGGATGAACTTCACCCTAACAAAGCTCTTGCAGGCCGTATTGGCAACATGTACAATGACAGTGTTGTGTCCCACTTCAGACAAATCTTAAAGAAACGCCAGAAACAGAGCTCTCTGGACAGATATTTTGTGTGACAGGGTTCCAGTGACTCTCAAGTTGTTCCCAGTGCCAGTGTCTTTAAAAAAAAAGAAAAGAAGTAACCCCAGATAAGGACTTCATACCTGAAGTCCTAATGGAAGGAGATTCTCCTTCCAAACAATAGTGCACACCTTCCTCCTCTCCCCTCCTCCTGTCTTCCATCCACCCAGAAGTCTTCAGTAAAGGTAATTGTAATGTTATTATTATTTTTTATATGCATGTACTTGATTTCTCATTGTTTTCAGTATGCAAATCTTTATTTGAAAAAAAATATTTTATTTTGATATTTTTGGGTGTCTGGAACAGATTAATTTTATTTCCATTATTTCTTATGGGGAAAATGGTTTCGCCATTCGGCAATTTCGACTTTCGGCAGGCTCTCTGGAACGGATTAATCACGAAATTCCGGGGTCCACTGTACGCTTCTAAACTGTTGTGTTCTGAGCACCTCTGCAAAAACAGTGATTATGTGTGAGTGAGGTGAAAGTGTTGAATGATGATGAAAGTATTTTCTTTTTGGGGATTTTCTTTCTTTTTGGGTCACCCTGCCTCGGTGGGAGACGGCCGACTTGTAAAAAAAAAAAAAGAGAGAGAGAGAGAGATTTTTTAAAGCTGTGTTATCGGAGTGTTGGGAAAAAAATAACATTTTTCTCTATTCCAACACCAAAGAAAATGTGTACACAATAGTATTACTGGGGTTAACTGTAGAAAATTATTCCTTCTGTATGCCTTCACTCAGTGTTATTCCTTCTAAAAATGGTGTGTTACATGAGAATGTGGAGACAACTTGTACACAATGTAAAGTGTTTGTATTATGATATAAGCTTTACAAATATGGAAATGAACATGTATCAACCCACCAAACATGTTCATCTATTTGCTTACATACTCTGCGGCTACCTGTCCTCTATCATTTACCCGTTCTATCTCGTTTGCTCACCTCTTACCCTACATTAAGACTACAAATATTTTAAGGTAAGTAATAAGTGGAGCAAGGGGCTAGTAACCTCTTCTCCTGTATAAATTACTAAATTTAACCCTTTGACTGTTTCCGACGTGTAAATACGTCTTACGAGCCAATGTTTCTGACGTATTTATACGCACAAATTCTAGCGGCTTCAAATCAAGCGCCAAAGGCCTGGTAGGCCTACATGAGAGAGAATAGGTCTCAGTGGTCGGTGTGCACCCTGTGAAAAAAATCTGGGACCCAGCGGTGCATTGTGGGAACGCCATGTTGTTAGTCCATTTTCACCATGCCTCTCGGTAAGAAGTTCCTCACTCCTCGGCAGATTGGAGGTCTTTTGTTCCCAAGTGATAGCTCTAACAGCGATGAAAATGTCAGTGACAGTGAATTCCAGGGTTTTGAAGTGAGTGTTACCGGAAAAAGTGCCCAGGATAAAGTAATTAGTGATGAAAACCCAGATGACCCACAACCTTCCACCTCTGGTGCTCGGCCGGCTTGTTCACGTTCACGTTCGCCTGTACCAGGACGAAAGAGGAAACTATTTGCTCGTGTACAACACCCAGATGTTAGCAGTGATAGTGATAGTGATTTCAAGGTCATTGAAAGCAGTTCTAGTGACAGTGAGAGTGAATATTCCCCAGTGAAGCGGCAGTATGTACGACGTAGCATGCGGTCTGGTAGTGTTTCATATGTTGTTCCAAGGGGAAGGAGAAACTCTGGGAGCACATCCCGTGGCCCTACACCACGACCTGATAGTGAAGATGACGATATTGTAACGATGGGTATGAATGATGTGAGTGATGGAGCAGGCAGTGGTGGTGATAGTGAGGGTGGCACGGCCCATGTGGCACCATCAGTGGGCCACGCTACTACCCACGCTGCTGACTCTGCACAACAACCAGCCTCACCCTACCCCACACTCCCACAACCTGCACAACCACAACCACGGTACAATATCCAGACTCCACCAGCAGACCGCATCTGGGATTGGCAGGACGGTGACGAGTTTGTTCCCAGTCCCCATGACTTTGATGAAACACAAAGTGGAATAAAGCCATCTTGTCCACTTGGGAACAATGCCAGTGAACTGGACTGCTTTGAGTTATTCTTCGATGAGCCCCTGACGGACATCATTGTCAGGGAAACAAACACATACTGTGATTACACCATGGCAAATACAATTCTCTCACCAAAATCACGTCTACACAAGTGGAAGGAGACAACTGTGGCAGAGATGTACCTGTTTTTTGCCACAATAATGCTTATGCCACATGTGTATAAGCACACTGTCACCACATACTGGGCAACAGAACACCTGATTTCAACTCCAGGTTTTAGTGACATTATAGGTGTCAATCGTTTCCTGATACTGTTACGTATGTTACACTTTTCAGACAAAACCAGGCCTGACAGAAGCGACAGGTTATATAAGATCAGAAATGTGTTTATGTACCTGAAACAAAAGTGCTGCTTGTATTTTTATCCCTTCAGGAAGCTTGTTATTGATGAGTCCTTGATTTTATTCAAAGGAAGACTCTCATTCAAGCAATATATACCAAGCAAGAGGAAACGCTTTGGTATAAAGCTATTTGTACTGTGTGATTGCAGAAGTGGTCTAGTTTTGGATATCATTGTGTACACTGGCAGTAATACTTTGAGAGATACCATGAAGTTATTGGGTATCTCTGGTGATGTGGTTCGAACAATGATGGAACCAGGGGCATATGTTATTTACTGATAACTGGTACACAAGCCCCTTACTCAGTGATTTCTTGCGAGTGAACTTGACAGACGTGTGTGGCACAGTGCGTGGTAAACATATGCCAAGGTTCGACGCTGGCACTCGCAGAGGTGAGGTGCAAGCCTTTGCTGCCAATGACATCATGGCATTTCGGTGGCATGACAAACGTGATGTCACATTGTTGACATCAGTTCACAGAAACGAAATGGTACCCAGTGGCAGGGACAAAAGAGAGACCAATGAACCCATTCTAAAGCCTGCAGCTGTCATGGACTACAACCTCAATATGCGCTTAGTGGACAAATGTGACATGCAGATTGGGTTTGCAGACTGTGTACGCAAGAGTTATAAGTGGTATATCAAACTTTTTTTCCATCTTGTTGATATCTCTATGCTAAATGCTTATAACATATACAAGTTGAAGACCAGCAAAACACCAAAATATGGTGAACTTTGCCTGTCAGTAATCAGACAAATAATTGCAAAGTACCAAGGAGCAACTCCTGCAATAGACCAGCGCCCACACACGTCATCTCGTTTCAGGCCTGGTGATCACTACCCCATACAACTGCCTCCTACTACTGCCAAGAAAAATGCTCAGAAGAGGTGTTATGTATGTATGCATACCACAAAATGCCCACAAACACGCAGAGACACTCGTTTTATGTGTGAGGAGTGTGAAGTGCCCCTCTGCATATACCCATGTTTCAAAGAGTTCCACAAGCTGCAGCAGTTCTAGGAACGTGTTTAGTGACTGTACATATGTATATATATTATGGAACAATAGTAATAAACATTGTTTTATATTGTTTGTTTGTGTAAACAAAGTGTATACACAAACTAATAGTGATAAAGTTTGTTGTGTTATTGCGTTGTAAACAATGAGCGTATATTTGAAGAATGCACCTTACATTGGTCTCACAGGCCACATAAGTTACCTGGAACAGAAAAATATTGAAAAATGCAAGAAACCTTTGAATTAGACAGCAACCACCCAGGGAGGTACTACCGTCCTGCCAAGTGAGTGTAAAACGAAGCCTGTGATTGTTTTACATGATGGTAGGATTGCTGATGTCTTTTGTCTGTCTCATAAATATGCAAGATTACAGGCATGTCTTGCTACTTCTACTTACACTTAGGTCACACTACACATACATGTACACATTTATTTATACACACTCATCTGAGTTTTCTTTGATTTTATCTTAATAGTTCTTGGTCTTATTAATTTTCCTTTTATATCCATGGGGAAGTGGAATAAGAATCTTTCCTCCGTAAGCCATGCGTGTTGTAAAAGTCAACTAAAATGCCGGGAACAATGGGCTAGTAACCCCTTTTCCTGTAAAGATTACTAAAAAGAATAAGAAGAAGAAAATTGTCAAAGTGGGAAGTCTGAATGTGCGTGGATGTTGTGCAGATGATAAGAAAGAGATGATTGTGGATGTTATGAATGAGAAGAAGCTGGATGTCCTGGCTTTAAGTGAAACAAAGCTGAAGGGGGTGGGAGAGTTTCAGTGGAGAGGAATAAATGGGATTAGGTCAGGGGTTTCAAATAGAGTTAGAGCTAAAGAAGGAGTAGCAATAATGTTGAAGGATAAGCTATGGCAGGAAAAGAGGGACTATAAATGTATTAATTCAAGGATTATGTGGAGTAAAATAAAGATTGGATGTGAAAAGTGGGTTATAATAAGCGTGTATGCACCTGGAGAAGAGAGAAGTGTAGAGGAGAGAGAGAGATTTTGGGAAATGTTGAGTGAATGCGTGGGGAGTTTTGAATCAAGTGTGAGAGTAATGGTGGTTGGGGATTTTAATGCTAAAGTGGGTAAAAATGTTATGGAGGGAGTAGTAGGTAAATTTGGGGTGCCAGGGGTAAATGTAAATGGGGAGCCTTTAATTGAGCTATGTGTAGAAAGAAATTTGGTAATAAGTAATACATATTTTATGAAAAAGAGGATAAATAAATATACAAGGTATGATGTAGCACGTAATGAAAGTAGTTTATTAGATTATGTATTGGTGGATAAAAGGTTGATGGGTAGGCTCCAGGATGTACATGTTTATAGAGGGGCAACTGATATATCGGATCATTATTTAGTTGTAGCTACAGTTAGAGTAAGAGGTAGATGGGAAAAGAGGAAGGTGGCAACAACAAGTAAGAGGGAGGTGAAAGTGTATAAACTAAGGGAGGAGGAAGTTCGGGTGAGATATAAGCGACTATTGGCAGAAAGGTGGGCTAGTGCAAAGATGAGTAGTGGGGGGGTTGAAGAGGGTTGGAATAGTTTTAAAAATGCAGTATTAGAATGTGGGGCAGAAGTTTGTGGTTATAGGAGGGTGGGGGCAGGAGGAAAGAGGAGTGATTGGTGGAATGATGAAGTAAAGGGTGTGATAAAAGAGAAAAAGGTAGCTTATGAGAGGTTTTTACAAAGCAGAAGTGTTATAAGAAGAGCAGAGTATATGGAGAGTAAAAGAAAGGTAAAGAGAGTGGTGAGAGAGTGCAAAAGGAGAGCAGATGATAGAGTGGGAGAGGCACTGTCAAGAAATTTTAATGAAAATAAGAAAAAATTTTGGAGTGAGTTAAACAAGTTAAGAAAGCCTAGGGAAAATATGGATTTGTCAGTTAAAAACAGAGTAGGGGAGTTAGTAGATGGGGAGATGGAGGTATTGGGTAGATGGCGAGAATATTTTGAGGAACTTTTAAATGTTAAGGAAGAAACAGAGGCAGTAATTTCATGCACTGGTCAGGGAGGTATACCATCTTTTAGGAGTGAAGAAGAGCAGAATGTAAGTGTGGGGGAGGTACGTGAGGCATTACGTAAAATGAAAGGGGGTAAAGCAGCTGGAACTGATGGGATCATGACAGAAATGTTAAAAGCAGGGGGGGATATAGTGTTGGAGTGGTTGGTACTTTTGTTTAATAAATGTATGAAAGAGGGGAAGGTACCTAGGGATTGGCAGAGAGCATGTATAGTCCCTTTATATAAAGGGAAAGGGGACAAAAGAGACTGTAAAAATTATAGAGGAATAAGCTTACTGAGTATACCAGGAAAAGTGTACGGTAGGGTTATAATTGAAAGAATTAGAGGTAAGACAGAATGTAGGATTGCGGATGAGCAAGGAGGTTTTAGAGTGGGTAGGGGATGTGTAGATCAGGTGTTTACATTGAAGCATATATGTGAACAGTATTTAGATAAAGATAGGGAAGTTTTTATTGCATTTATGGATTTAGAAAAGGCATATGATAGAGTGGATAGAGGAGCAATGTGGCAGATGTTGCAAGTATATGGAATAGGTGGTAAGTTATTAAATGCTGTAAAGAGTTTTTATGAGGATAGTGAGGCTCAGGTTAGGGTGTGTAGAAGAGAGGGAGACTACTTCCCGGTAAAAGTAGGTCTTAGACAGGGATGTGTAATGTCACCATGGTTGTTTAATATATTTATAGATGGGGTTGTAAAGGAAGTAAATGCTAGGGTGTTTGGGAGAGGGGTGGGATTAAATTATGGGGAATCAAATTCAAAATGGGAATTGACACAGTTACTTTTTGCTGATGATACTGTGCTTATGGGAGATTCTAAAGAAAAATTGCAAAGGTTAGTGGATGAGTTTGGGAATGTGTGTAAAGGTAGAAAGTTGAAAGTGAACATAGAAAAGAGTAAGGTGATGAGGGTGTCAAATGATTTAGATAAAGAAAAATTGGATATCAAATTGGGGAGGAGGAGTATGGAAGAAGTGAATGTTTTCAGATACTTGGGAGTTGACGTGTCGGCGGATGGATTTATGAAGGATGAGGTTAATCATAGAATTGATGAGGGAAAAAAGGTGAGTGGTGCGTTGAGGTATATGTGGAGTCAAAAAACGTTATCTATGGAGGCAAAGAAGGGAATGTATGAAAGTATAGTAGTACCAACACTCTTATATGGGTGTGAAGCTTGGGTGGTAAATGCAGCAGCGAGGAGACGGTTGGAGGCAGTGGAGATGTCCTGTTTAAGGGCAATGTGTGGTGTAAATATTATGCAGAAAATTCGGAGTGTGGAAATTAGGAGAAGGTGTGGAGTTAATAAAAGTATTAGTCAGAGGGCAGAAGAGGGGTTGTTGAGGTGGTTTGGTCATTTAGAGAGAATGGATCACAGTAGAATGACATGGAAAGCATATAAATCTATAGGGGAAGGAAGGCGGGGTAGGGGTCGTCCTCGAAAGGGTTGGAGAGAGGGGGTAAAGGAGGTTTTGTGGGTAAGGGGCTTGGACTTCCAGCAAGCGTGCGTGAGCGTGTTAGATAGGAGTGAATGGAGACGAATGGTACTTGGGACCTGACGATCTGTTGGAGTGTGAGCAGGGTAATATTTAGTGAAGGGATTCAGGGAAACCGGTTATTTTCATATAGTCGGACTTGAGTCCTGGAAATGGGAAGTACAATGCCTGCACTTTAAAGGAGGGGTTTGGGATATTGGCAGTTTGGAGGGATATGTTGTGTATCTTTATATGTTTATGCTTCTAGACTGTTGTATTCTGAGCACCTCTGCAAAAACAGTGATAATGTGCGAGTGTGGTGAAAGTGTTGAATGATGATGAAAGTATTTTCTTTTTGGGGATTTTCTTTCTTTTTTGGGTCACCCTGCCTCGGTGGGAGACGACCGACTTGTTGAAAAAAAAAAAAAAAAAAAAAGAATACCGGGTGGGCGGCAGTCGCCGCTGTTGCCGTACGCACATCAATTTCTGCAAACTTTGTGGCTCTATATCTCGGTAAGTACTGATGGCAAAAATTTTTTTTTAGGCTTAAAACACTCACAAAAATATTCCTAACATTTTCATACGATTTTTTTTTCGAATATTTGGCGACATAGAATGACAGTTTCAAAGAGGGGCCTGAAACAGTCAAAGGGTTAAAAAGAGAAACTTTTGTTTTTCTTTTTGGGCCACCCTGCCTTGGTGGGATATGGCCGGTTTGTTGAAAAAAAAAGAAAAAAAAAAGAAAAAAAAGTAATAAGTGTACTGTATATGCACTTTATTGCTCTAGGGCACTTTAAATGCCTAGTATATTATGTGTGGGTGGGGTGGCCAGATGGGCTACCATACCTATCACACCTGACTTTCTACAAATAAATACTATTCACCTTGCACCTTATGTACATGTAATAAGACCATTAAGACTACAAATATTTTAAGGTAATCAATGAGTGCACACTATATATTCATTTTATCGCTCTAAGGCGCTTAAAATGTCGTAGTGTGGGTGGGGTGGGGTGGAGTGGCTGACTACCATACCTACTATGCCTGACTTCTTACAATAAACACTACTCACTTCTCACCCTACATTAAGGCCACAAATATTTTGAGGTACGTAATGAGTGTACTGTGTGTGTATTTTACTTTTTATTGTTTTTAATGCCTAGTTCTATTTCTAACTTAATATATGTTAGTGTAAACTTATTATCTGACATTTATAAGTGGAAACAAACGGCATCTGCTTTCCGGCAATGTCCGCTTTCTGGCGGTAGCCTGGAACTTAACTTGCCATATGAGTGGGGCCCTAATGTAATACAGTATGTAATGTAAAGTGAACATTCAGGCCTTCTAGTAAATGACCATATCAGACACTGTCTATTACTGCATGATTAAAAATATATGCAATAATGAAAAAACACTTTCAACACCCTTTCTCTAATTCTATTATCAAATGAAGTATTTACAAAAACTAATAAACCTCTCCCAACACCATGTACCTTCACTTTCAGCTCATGATACTGTTAATATTTTCAAAAGCTCTTCCTATCCATAACGAATAACAGCAAATATTCTCCCAGATACTGTACAACATTCAAACTATCTTATGGAAGTTACCTTAACTGCTTATATATATACTCTTGAGTTCTCCACATGAGAAATAGGTATGACAGGTCACTTTGTTAAGGTCCCTCAGCTATAATGTGGAAAAACAGTAAACTGAGAGACAACCACTGTCCTTTTACACTGACTATATTGTTGTAATGAATGTAGGCAGGTTGGCCCACTGCCATACACCACCAGAGAATGTACTATTTGTAAATAGATGCAGGCTGGCTATCCAACTGCCATACACAGTACAGAGCCAGTATTGTGTGGAAGTGGCTGTAGACCACTTGGCCCACTGTTATAAACCATTACAGAGCCTGTATTGTGTGCAAGTGGATATAGATTGGTGGGACCACTGTTGTACACAACTACAGAGCCTGCATTGTATGTAGGTGGAAGTAAGCTTGTGGGACCACTGCCATACACCATTGAAGAATCTACATTGTATGCAGACTCCTGTAGTAGATGCATGTAAGTATATTGGGTGTGGTAGTATTTTGGCAGAGTAATTATGCATTATGTAGCACACAGATGTCTGCAGTTTTAATCTAACACTAAAGACATCTCTGCTATCATTCGAATTGTGAAAAGCCTTAGAAGAATGCCATGGGTTGTCAACTGATTATATTCTACTGGCCTCTATTAATTCCTTAACCTAACTCAAAACTCTTCCCCAAACTGATGGATTCCAAGGTGTTAAGGTAAACTCTCTCTCTTAGGACTTACAAAAAAGCAAGTGTATTTTGTTAACAGGTGCTCAGGTGCTCAGTGCCTGTTGATCACACTGATTTAGATGCTTGATATACATGTACACAGTATCCATCATTTTGGTAGATAGGTACCTACAGTGTCCAGTATACCAACTTTCATTTTAAAATGGTACACAGAGCAAATACTCTCAAGTTACTGCTTGTCACAATATCTTCCTAAGAAGAGATTTGTGCTTTAACGTAAAGTATAATGACAACATGCTCACACACACAAAACAGTATGACTACTTTACCTTGGCTTGTTCTTCAAGTGCATAGTTGGTAGCTAGTACTTTCTCTAAGTACTTAAAGTGTAGCTCCAATAGCCTGTCAACTTTCTCGTGATCATTCTCGGTGAATTTGTTGATAAGTCGTGTCCGCTGGTTGGGACGGCAGTTACGCAGGAGGGACATGATGATGGAGACTACATGCTCCTCATGCTAAATTGTGTGGTATAGTTGTAGTTGACAATAGACTTAAATTAACAGTCCAGGAGCCAGGAAGGTATCCATACAATCCCCATAGGATACCCCACTACTGTTACAACTTTTATGATATACAGTACTGAATTTTACTGAAGATGTTCACACTTATCCTAGGGTCTGTTAAAATGAGAAATGGCCAATTCTAATCTGTTCATTGGACATGACAAATGTTAGCCAGTTTTCACCATTCAAAGTAAATAAACTGTTCAATGCTTCTAATGAATAATAAATAATGTAAATATACATAAAGTTAATTTGTTCCTGTAAGGAGAGTAGAAGTTCCCTCCAATGCTGAACTATCTTTCACTCTCTACTGAAGAGGAATAATCTTCAAGACTTTGAAACTGAACACCTCTCATGGCAGAGGAATTGACCACCTCAAAACAACTACTTCATGGTTGATGGGATTATCATATCTTTACATCTCCACTATTTCCATATTTAGCCATCTCTGTATTTGAAGACACAGGAAATCTTCAGCAGAATATAAATAAAGTCTTCCAATATGATGTTCAATGAGGACAGGTTTCAGGTGCTTTGCTATGGAAGAATGGAGGAAACAATGACTAAATCAAAATACAAGACAAACTCAAATCATTTAATAGAGTGAAAGTTCCATGTGTGAGACTTGGGAGTTATGATGTCAGAACTCACATTCAAGGATCACAACAATGTTGCTATTGTTACCACACGGAAAATGATAGGATGGGTAATTAGAACTTTCAAGATAAGAGATGCTGAGCTAATAATGATGCTCTTCAAGTCACTTGTTCTCTTCAGCCTACAATACTGCAGTATACTAATGGAACCCATTCAAGGCAAGCGAGACTGCTGAGCTGGAAAATGTACAGAGAACTTTCACTACCTGTATACATTAAATCAAGCATTAAAACTACTGGGAATGTTTAAAGTTCCTTCAACTTTATTCCTTGAAATGTAGGTGAGAAAGGTACATCATTATCTAAACCTGGAAAATCTTGGAGGAACTGGTCCCTAACCTACACACTGAAATCACTCAATATGAAGACAAGACACTTGGTAAATGGTGAAGAGTACTTCTAATAAAAAGAAGTAGCACAATGAGCACACTAAGAGAACTCAAAGAGTGTCAGAGGTCCCTGATTTTTCAATGCTCTCCCATTGTAAGAGGAATTACTAACAAACCTCTAATTATCTTCAAGAGGAAATTTGACAAATTCCTCAAATTAGTTTCTGACCAGCTGAGATGTGGTTTGTACGTTAGACTGAGTACAACCACCAGTAACAGCCTGGTTGACCATGCCTTGATCCTCCAGAGGCCTGATCTTAGACGACAAGGCAGTGGGGGCACTGACACATGAAAACATCCTGAAGAAGCATGCTCCTGCCATTCTTTTTCCCTCCTGCCCTCATTTAATGACCCAAGGGTAGTGTGAACAAATATATCAAATGGAAACATCTTGATCATATACCAAAAGGCTAGGAAAATATAATGGCAGAGGAGCCTGAGAAAGTGCAAGGTCATCTTTCTGGGCTCCTGGTACAAGGAAGCAGATGATCTTCAAAATTTCAGTGACAAGAACTAAAAATGATCATCATCCTAATATTGTTACAGTACATGAAAATCATATTAGCCAAAAAGAAAAATGAACACATATAATTTTATTATGCTTGAGGAAAAGCAAGGATTGTTTAATGTGTCAGAAATGTATTAACATAAAATAGCAAGAAAGTCACATTAATAAATACGACTTTACATGTGTAAGATAAAAGTTTAAGCAATGATGTATGTACTAAGTAAATTCTGAAGGTTAAATCTTGAACCAGCAAATGTGTCATCACAGCTATTTGATCTACACAGAATAATGAGGTTACAAAAGATGGTATGCTATTGTCATGCAACTGATTAAATGGTAAATAGTATGGTAAAATACATACAGTAACACACAAAATTAAAAGGCAAATGGTAAAACTTTAATATAATGAGTAAACAATATCAAAGAATAACAAATGATAAAAAAGGCTCAAGGATCAATATCTGAAAGTACAGATACCATATGCTTGTGAGAAATTGGAATGATGAATAATTAGGATACACACAGATATTAAAAAACAATAATAAAACTACTGTAAACAGCATTGAACTCATATTCAGGATAGTAAGCAACAGACACCTTATAAAAATGTGATTTGATTTTACATG
This sequence comes from Cherax quadricarinatus, assembly GCF_038502225.1. Classification (NCBI taxonomy): domain Eukaryota; kingdom Metazoa; phylum Arthropoda; class Malacostraca; order Decapoda; family Parastacidae; genus Cherax; species Cherax quadricarinatus. The sequence goes on from NC_091317.1 coordinate 19,039,987, forward strand.
ACAGCAGCAAGGTAAGTCTGCAGTAAGAGTGTGGGTTTAAAAAAAATCATATTGCATCTCTATAGTTATCTCATATGAATATTATTTCCTGTAATTTTGTAACAGAATGCTGATTTGATGCAAGGTTCGGAGGTGTGAGCTGTATAATTAAGTTATCCTTTGACAGCTGGGAGGGAACCCTAGAGACAAGTACTCTGCAACCCTGATAGCTAAATGATCAGTAACTTTTTTTATTTTTATTCTCAACATGGTTAAAGATACATATTAGGAAAAAAAAATTTCAATTGGTGTTCCACTTACATTTCTTGATGAACAAAATAAGAATTGTCAAACCTGATCTTTATTGAGTCCTTTTTTCCCATGCTTGCCTGGAGTCTTCATGAATAGTGGAAATATGGTTCGCAAGCCCAGGATCTCTACAAATTTGTTGCAGTTGTCAGCACCTTCTGAACCTGTGAGCGCATGATCCAAAACCCGTAATGCTCCGTTACGTGACAGTTTTTTCTCTCTTGGGAATGAAAATATGAAAGAAAAAATTTACAATAAATAGTTTACATCAATTTAAAGATCTGAAAATATTTCCTCTTTGAATATGAAACTTTCAATTTTAAGAAATTCAATTTTCAGTTTTAAGAAATTCTGCCTAAAACATATGGATATGTTTTAATCAAATATTATAAAAATTTCATTACCATGCTACTGGTCTTTGCAAGGATGATACAATATACATGCATTTTGTATGCAATAAGTATCATGCCAAGCAAATTATGTTTTTTGGGGATATTTACCGATTCATTATTACAATATTACATCTGCTTGTAACCCTGACATAGGAAAGTATTACGGTACTGTTTATGATCACACAAATAATAACATGCTATTTACCGGTATTACACTAAAGTTTATACAGGTAGGTTTGTGTAGAGTTGCAGAATGTAACACTAAGGCATACACTATAATTAAGATTAGTTTTGCATAAAAATGAGGATAAATAATACAGCATATAAATAATGTGAGATACTCATTCTGTATTTGTAATGTTCCTTACTTATAGCTGTATAGCCCTTGTGGCTTAGCGCTTCTTTTTGATTATAATAATAATAATAATCCTTACTTATAACAAACAGTGCAATTTTCTGGCTTACTGGATCAATGTATAGAACAACTTTTATTTTTAAAAATAGGTTTTCCATTCACAATTGCTGAGGGAATTAAATTACCAAAATATTTTTTTTTTTTAACATTCCAGCTGCCTCCCACTGAGGTAGGATGGGACAACAAATAAGAAAATACTTTTATTGTCATTCATTCAATTACTCTCTTGCCAGAAGGGCACTGGCATCACACTTCTGTTGACCCTCTAAACCACAACATCTCTGCCCATTCCTCCAGTGCAGGCACTGAACTTCTCACCTCCAGGACTCAAGTCCAGCTAAATGGTTTCTCCTGAATCCCTTCATAAATGTTACCTTGCTCACATTCCAACAGCATATCAAATCATAAAAACCACTTGCCTCCACTCACTCCCCTCTAACACACTCATTGCTTAAGACTAACCTGAGCATAAGGTTCATTAACTGTAGACCTTCACCACGCAAGAAGAGGTCACGGTTGCTCACAAGCATTAAACATGAACAGAGAGTATTAAAGAGATTCTCCATCATCTCCTGCTCTTCACTAGTAGAAGGGTCATGTCTCTTGTACACCTGAGGAGTAAGATATTACAGTATATTACAAATAATAATAAGAAAACACACTTCTCTTAACATTTCATTATTACATGTGTCATTATTTTTAACACATTGGCCATTTCCCACAAAAGTAGGGTGGCCCAGATGAAACATTCATTATCACTAATTCCTAAGCTGTGCACAGACATCACAAAGGAAGAATATTGCCGCCATATTTAAGAAACTACAGCCACTGTCCCCTTGTAGGCTGTGTTCATGATGGTAGTAGGTTGGTAGACAGCAACCATTCGGGGAGGTATTACCGTCCTACCAAGTGAGTGTAAAAAGGAAGCCTGTATTTGTTTTACATGATAGGATTGCTGGTGTCTTTTTTCTGCCTCATAAACATGCAAGATTTCAGGTATGTCTTGCTACTTCTACTTACACTTAGGTCACACTACACATACATGTCTGTCTTTCTTTCAAAACACCGGCCGTATCCCACCGAGGTGGGGTGGCCCAAAAGGAAAAACAAAAGTAAAACAAAAATTTTTCCTTTTACATTTAGTAATATATACAGGAGAAGGGGTTACTAGCCCCTTGCTCCTGGCATTTTAGTCGCCTCTTACAACATGCATGGCTTACGGAGGAAGAATTCTGTTCCACTTCCCCATAGAGGTAAGAGAAAATAAACAAGAACAAGAACTAGAAAGAAAATAGAAGAAAACCCAGAGGGGTGTGTATATATATGCTTGTACATGTATGTGTAGTGTGACCTAAGTGTAAGTAGAAGTAGCAAGATGTACCTGAAATCTTGCATGTGTATGAGACAGAAAAATAAAGACACCAGCAATCCTACCATCGTGTAAAACAATTACAGGCTTCCGTTTTACACTCACTTGGCAGGACGGTAGTACCTCCCTGGGCGTTTGCTGTCTACCAACCTACTACCTAGACACATACATGTACAAGCATATATATACACACCCCACTGGGTTTTCTTTTATTTTCTTTCTAGTTCTTGTTCTTGTTTATTTCCTCTGACCTCGATGGGGAAGTGGAACAGAATTCTTCTGCCGTAAGCCATGCGTGTTGTAAGAGGCGACTAAAATGCCAGGAGCAAGGGGCTAGTAACCCCTTCTCCTGTATAAATTACTAAATTTAAAAAGAGAAACTTTTGTTTTTCTTCTTGGGCCACCCTACCTTGGTGGGATATGGCCGGTTTGCTGAAAAAAAAAAAAAAGTTCTTGTTCTTATTGCTTTTCCTTTCACATCCACGGGGAAGTGGAATAAGAATCTTTCCTCCGTAAGCCATGCATGTTGTAAAAGTCAACTAAAATGCCAGGAACAATGGGCTAGTAACCCCTTTTCTCGTACTGGTTACTAAACAGAAAAAGAGGAAAACCGTCAAAGTGGGATGTCTATATGAGCGTGGATGTTGTGCAAATGAAAAAAACAGATGATTGTGGATGTTATGTATGAGAAGAAGCTGGATGTCTTGGCTTTAAATGAAACAAAGCTGAAGGGGGTAGGAGAGTTTCAGTGGGGAGAAATAAATAGGATTAGGTCAGGGGTTTCAAATAAAGGTAGAGTTAAAGAAAGAGTGGCAATAATGTTGAAGGATAAGTTATGGCATGTAAAGAGGGAATATAAATGTATAAATGCAAGGATTATGTGGCGTAAAATAAGAGTTGGGTGTGAAAAGTGGGTCATAGTAAGTGTTTATGCACCTGGAGAAGAGAGAAGTGTAGAGAAGAGAGAGATTTTGGGAAATGTTGAGTGAGTGTGTGGGGAGTTTTGAACCAAGTGAGAGAGTACTTGTGGTTGGGGGTCTCAATGCTAAAGTGGGTAAAAATGTTGTGGACGGAGTAGTATGTAAATTTGGGGTGCCAGGGGTAAATAAAAATGGGGAGACTTTAACCCTTTCAGGGTCGAGAGGCCCTCTCCTAAACTTGTTCTCAGGGTCGAAAATTTTTTGTAAAAAAATTATTTTTTCCTTGTGAAATGATAGAGAATCTTTTCCAGATCATAATGACACCAAAAGTATGAGATTTGATGGAAAACTTATGGAATTATGCTCTCGCGAAGTTAGCGGTCACAACGATGTTTACACATCGACAATTTTGCCCACTTTGAGCCATATTTTCGGCCAATTCCAGTGTACTAGTCGACAAAAATCATAATTTTTTTGCTAGAACTCCATTTTTTCTATCGAATGAGTAGAAGAAACCACCCATTTACCAATTTAAACTATCCAATAAAATGGTGAGAAATTGGCAATTTTGCCAATTTCACACAAATTTCAAAAGATGCCAATTTCCAAATAGGGTCCAGAATAAACGAGACAGACATTCCTAGCACTAACATAACATTTTTCTGTTCATTAGTCACTTCCCCAGGCCCCTCTTACATTTCTTTTGCTTTCCACTTTGAATTTTTCTCACAAAAAATAGAAGATTTACTGTTATGCAGACTACTGCATTAGTGTAGAAATGGTATAAATAATATCAGCACACTTGTGAAAGAACATTAGACTTGCCAGTTGACATGTATTGGATGTATGGCATGACTTGTTTACTTTTGAACTTTGGCAAAAATCGAACATTTCTGCTACGTTGAACTCAATTTGAAGGTACTTTTCATTGTGAAACCAATCAAAATCATCTCAATTTCTGTAATATGTACCTAGGATAACCCAAAAAAGTCAGAGTGACTTATTTCCATTGGGATCCTTTTATATTACACTTATATTTACTTTTGAGGCGACTAAAATGCCAGGAGCAAGGGCCTAGTAACCCTTCCTCCTGTATAAATTAGTAAATTTAAAAAGAGAAACTTTTGTTTTTCTTTTTGGGCCACCCTACCTTGGTGGGATATGGCCAGTTTGTTGAAAAAAAAAATTTACTTTTATACTTACACTTTTATATTTATGCTTACTTTGGAGGAGATGTTAGTTTAATTAGTTAGCTTGATGGAGGAGATGCTGGCACAGGCTTAGGGTGGTGGAAGATAGCAGGGGGGCATATGTCCAGTGCCCCTATACACTTTATCGCTGGCTGGCACTATAGCCTTTATCAATACCTGCTGCTTTAGTATCATACATATCGTAGAATCACTGACTCACTGCAGAAGGCACATTCTCCCCTCTCTCTTCCTCCTCCACTTTGGTACTTTGCTATGAATTTTTTCTTTAATTCTATTGTTTCTTTTCTTCTTTACCACAGGGCTGGCACTAGAAACTTTCTTTGGACCCATGGTGGCTTATTTAGCAGTTACAAACACTAAAAACAATGGAATAATACAAAATATATCACTTGTACACGTGGAATCGTCCTCACTGGTTTGTAAACAATGGCACACTAGCTCAGGCTGCGCGGACACGTTCGGGATGAATGTCCTTAACTGAGTTCTTGGGCGTTAGCCGAGCCAATATTTTGATGCAAAAATGTGGCGCTATCGGATTTTGGCGTTAGCCGATGACACTGTTACCCGAGGGTCAACTGTATGTGCATTACTATTTGTTTGCTATCCCTTGTTTTATGCTTTAAAAGCATTCAAGGACCATACTGGCAGATATACTAAGCTCACTCAGGTCATAAACACTCAATTCCACATAAGAATCATCAGTGCAGTTTGCAAATCCTACCAATCGCATATGTGAATATACAGTGGACCCCCGCCTTACGATCAGCTCCCAACTCGAACAATTATGTAAGTGTATTTTTGTAAGTGCTTTTGTACGTGTATTTTTGGGGGTCTGAAATGGACTAATCCAATTTACAATATTCCTTATGGGAACAAATTCGTTCGGTAACGGCACCCGAACAGACTTCTGGAATGAATCAATATCGTAAGTCAGAGGTCCACTGTATATCACATATACAGATGAATAGTTTTTGGGACCAGATGAGCTGCTGAAGTGTGAGCAGGGTAATATTTTGTGAAGGGATTCAGGGGAACAGGTTAGTCGAACTTGAGTCCTGGAGGTGGGAAGTACAATGCCTGCACTTTAACCCCTTGACTGTCGCAACCCCCAACCCTGAGGTGTCTCCTGGTGTTGCAAAGTTTCAAAAAAAAAAAAATTATTTTTTTCTTATGAAATGATAGAGAATCTTCTCCCGATTGTAATGATACCAAAAAAATTAAATTTGATGGAAAGCTGACGGAATTACGCTCTCGCGAAAATAGCAACCTCAGCGATATTTACAAATCGGCGATTTCGCCCACTTTGAGCCCTATTTTCAGCTAATTTCATTGTTCCAGCTGACCAAACTTATAGCTACTTCTTTAGAACTCCGTTTTTTCTGTCGACCGAGTACAAGAAACTGCCTATTTACCGATTTCAGCTACCCAATAACGTGGTCAGAAATTTGCAATTTGGCCAATTTCATGAAAATTAAAAAATATGACAATTTCAAAATAAGGTCCAGAATGAACAATGCAGACATTCCTGGCTCGAAAATAACATTTTCTTTGTTCATCAGTCACATCTCCAGGCCCCTCTGATATTACTCTTGCTTTCTATTATGAATTTTTATTCAAACAAAAAATTTACTGTTATGCAGACTACGTATTGCAATACTGTAATAATTGTACAAATAATGTCAACCCATTCATGACTGCATATTAGAATGGTTAGTTGGACATTTATTGGACAATGACATCATTTGTTTACTTTTGAACATCGGCAAAAAACAAGCATTTCCCCTACTTTGAGTTCCATTTCCAGGTTCTTTTTATAGTAAAACTAATCAAAATCACCTCTATTTCTATAATATGTTTTCCATTCTATCAAATGAGACCAAGAAAATGAGAATACAACCATAAATACTATACGGAAATAGACCACAAAGTCGGCATTTTAATTAAAAAACGGTCGGAGTTTTTTTTTGTCATTATGCACTGCGTGCTCCAGGATTTTTTTTACACACATCTGAGCAATCTAAACCAGAGCCACACACTGTTTCCTCTGCCACCAACCCCCACATCACAAACCTCACCCCAACAGCTGCCCCCTATGGGCATTCTGACCCCACCCCCCTCATCACAAACCCCACCCACACCACAGCCCCCCATAGGCCCCCACCAAGGCTCTCACTCCCCCAACCCCAACATTCTCCCACGACCACAGTGATAGAAAAGAGGCTGAAGGTTTGGTACACAAACGCGGATGGAATAACGAATAAATATGTGGAGTGGCACGAAAGAATCAGTGAGAAATCCCCAGACATCATAGCAGTCACAGAAACGAAACTCGCTGAAACAATAACAGATGCAATCTTCCCACCGGGATATCAGATCCTGAGGAAAGATATAAGGAGTAGACGGGGAGGAGGGGTTGCACTGCTCATAAAAAAACCGATGGGGATTTGAGGAAATGGAAGGCATGGATGTGATTGGAGAAAGGGACTACATGGTAGGTACAATTCAGTCTGGAGAACATAAAGTAGTCATTGGAGTGATGTATAACCCACCACAGAACTGCGGGAGGCCTAGAGAGGAGTGCGAAGAAAACAACAGAGCAATGGTGGACACACTGGCTGAGATGGCAAGAAGAGCTCACTTGAGCAGAGCAAAGTTACTGGTAATGGGCAATTTCAACCACAGGGAGATTGACTGGGAAAACCTGGAGCCACATGGGGGTCCCTAAACATGGAGAGCCAAGATGATGGATGTGGTACTTGAAAACCTCATGCATCAACATGTCAGGGACACTACCAGAGAGAGAGGGGAGGATGAGCCAGCAAGACTGGATCTTATGTTCACCCTGAGCAGTTCAGACATTGAGGACATCACTTACGAGAGGCCACTTGGAGCTAGCGATCACGTGGTTCTGAGTTTTGATTATATAGTAGAGTTACAAGTGGAGAAGGTAACAGGAATTGAATGGGAAAAGCCAAACTATAAAAGGGGGGACTACACAGGTATGAGGAACTTCCTGCAGGAGGTTCAGTGGGACAGAGAACTGGTAGGAAAATCAGTAAACGAGATGATGGAATATGTAACAACAAAGTGCAAGGAGGCAGAGGTAAAGTTTGTTCCCAAGGGAAATAGAAATAATAGGAAGACCAAAGCGAGTCCTTGGTTTACCTGAAGGTGTAGGGAGGCAAAAACTAAATGCACCAGAGAATGGAAAAGGTACAGGAGGCAAAGGACCCAGGAAAATAAGGAGATTAGAAGAAGAGCCAGAAACAAGTATGCACAGATAAGGAGGGAGGCCCAGCGACAGTACGAAAACGACACAGCATCGAAAGTCAAGTCTGACCCGAAACTGCTGTATAGCCACATTAGGAGGAAGACAACAGTCAAAGACCAGGTGATAAGGCTGAGGAAAGAAGGTGGGGAACTCACAAGAAATGATCAAGAAGTATGTGAGGAGCTCAACATGAGATTTAAGGAAGTATTTACAGTGGAGACAGGAAGGCCTCTGGGGGTACAGAACAGAGGGAGACACCAGCAAGGAATATACCAACAAGTGTTAGATGACATACATACAAATGAGGAGGAGGTGAAGAAGCTGCTAAGGGACATCAATACCTCAAAAGCAATGGGACCGGACATCTCCCCGGGGGTCCTTAGAGAGGGAGCGGATATGCTGTGTGCCACTTACCACAATCTTCAACACATCCCTGGAAACTGGGCAACTGCCTGAGGTATGGAAGACGGCAAATGTAGTTCCCATTTTTAAAAAAGGAGACAGAAAAGAGGCACTAAACTATAGACCTGTGTCACTGACGTGTATAGTATGCAAAGTTATGGAGAAGATTATCAGGAGGAGAGTGGTGGAGCACCTGGAACGGAACGAGAGTATAAACGCCAACCAGCACGGATTCATTTTTTTATTATCACACCGGCCGATTCCCACCAAGGCAGGGTGGCCCGAAAAAGAAAAACTTTCACCATCATTCACTCCATCACTGTCTTGCCAGAAGGGTGCTTTACACTACAGTTTTTAAACTGCAACATTAACACCCCTCCTTCAGAGTGCAGGCACTGTACTTCCCATCTCCAGGACTCAAGTCCGGCCTGCCGGTTTCCCTGAATCCCTTCATAAATGTTACTTTGCTCACACTCCAACAGCACGTCAAGTATTAAAAACCATTTGTCTCCATTCACTCCTATCAAACACGCTCACGCATGCCTGCTGGAAGTCCAAGCCCCTCGCACACAAAACCTCCTTTACCCCCTCCCTCCAACCCTTCCTAGGCCGACCCCTACCCCGCCTTCCTTCCACTACAGACTGATACACTCTTGAAGTCATTCTGTTTCGCTCCATTCTCTCTACATGTCCGAACCACCTCAACAACCCTTCCTCAGCCCTCTGGACAACAGTTTTGGTAATCCCGCACCTCCTCCTAACTTCCAAACTACGAATTCTCTGCATTATATTCACACCACACATTGCCCTCAGACATGACATCTCCACTGCCTCCAGCCTTCTCCTCGCTGCAACATTCATCACCCACGCTTCACACCCATATAAGAGCGTTGGTAAAACTATACTCTCATACATTCCCCTCTTTGCCTCCAAGGACAAAGTTCTTTGTCTCCACAGACTCCTAAGTGCACCACTCACTCTTTTTCCCTCATCAATTCTATGATTCACCTCATCTTTCATAGACCCATCCGCTGACACGTCCACTCCCAAATATCTGAATACATTCACCTCCTCCATACTCTCTCCCTCCAATCTGATATTCAATCTTTCATCACCTAATCTTTTTGTTATCCTCATAACCTTACTCTTTCCTGTATTCACCTTTAATTTTCTTCTTTTGCACACCCTACCAAATTCATCCACCAATCTCTGCAACTTCTCTTCAGAATCTCCCAAGAGCACAGTGTCATCAGCAAAGAGCAGCTGTGACAACTCCCACTTTGTGTGTGATTCTTTGTCTTTTAACTCCACGCCTCTTGCCAAGACCCTCGCATTTACTTCTCTTACAACCCCATCTATAAATATATTAAACAACCACGGTGACATCACACATCCTTGTCTAAGGCCTACCTTTACTGGGAAAAAATTTCCTTCTTTCCTACATACTCTAACTTGAGCCTCACTATCCTCGTAAAAACTCTTCACTGCTTTCAGTAACCTACCTCCTACACCATACACTTGCAACATCTGCCACATTGCCCCCCTATCCACCCTGTCATATGCCTTTTCCAAATCCATAAATGCCACAAAGACCTCTTTAGCCTTATCTAAATACTGTTCACTTATATGTTTCACTGTAAACACCTGGTCCACACACCCCCTACCTTTCCTAAAGCCTCCTTGTTCATCTGCTATCCTATTCTCCGTCTTACTCTTAATTCTTTCAATTATAACTCTACCATACACTTTACCAGGTACACTCAACAGACTTATCCCCCTATAATTTTTGCACTCTCTTTTATCCCCTTTGCCTTTATACAAAGGAACTATGCATGCTCTCTGCCAATCCCTAGGTACCTTACCCTCTTCCATACATTTATTAAATAATTGCACCAACCACTCCAAAACTATATCCCCACCTGCTTTTAACATTTCTATCTTTATCCCATCAATCCCGGCTGCCTTACCCCCTTTCATTTTGCCTACTGCCTCACGAACTTCCCCCACACTCACAACTGGCTCTTCCTCACTCCTACAAGATGTTATTCCTCCTTGCCCTATACACGAAATCACAGCTTCCCTATCTTCATCAACATTTAACAATTCCTCAAAATATTTCTTCCATCTTCCCAATACCTCTAACTCTCCATTTAATAACTCTCCTCTCCTATTTTTAACTGACAAATCCATTTGTTCTCTAGGCTTTCTTAACTTGTTAATCTCACTCCAAAACTTTTTCTTATTTTCAACAAAATTTGTTGATAACATCTCACCCACTCTCTCATTTGCTCTCTTTTTACATTGCTTCACCACTCTCTTAACTTCTCTCTTTTTCTCCATATACTCTTCCCTCCTTGCATCACTTCTACTTTGTAAAAACTTCTCATATGCTAACTTTTTCTCCCTTACTACTCTCTTTACATCATCATTCCACCAATCGCTCCTCTTCCCTCCTGCACCCACTTTCCTGTAACCACAAACTTCTGCTGAACACTCTAACACTACATTTTTAAACCTACCCCATACCTCTTCGACCCCATTGCCTATGCTCTCATTAGCCCATCTATCCTCCAATAGCTGTTTATATCTTACCCTAACTGCCTCCTCTTTTAGTTTATAAACCTTCACCTCTCTCTTCCCTGATGCTTCTATTCTCCTTGTATCCCATCTACCTTTTACTCTCAGTGTAGCTACAACTAGAAAGTGATCTGATATATCTGTGGCCCCTCTATAAACATGTACATCCTGAAGTCTACTCAACAGTCTTTTATCTACCAATACATAATCCAACAAACTACTGTCATTTCGCCCTACATCATATCGTGTATACTTATTTATCCTCTTTTTCTTAACCCTTTCAGGGTCCGTCCCGTAGATCTACGGCTGGTCGGTGAGTGTCCAAACCGTAGATCTACGCCAAAATTCTAGCGCCGTCAAATTTAGCGCGAAAGCGCTCATAGGCCTACATATGAGAGAATGGGTCTGCGCGGTGGGTGTGCGCCATAAACAAAAAATCTAGGCGCCTGCATAGCATTGTGGGAACGCCGGCTCAGTCACCCTTGTTCACCATGTCTCGTCGCAAGTCAGCTCTCACTCCCCGGAAAATTGGGACTCTCCTCTTCCTGTCTGATAGTTCTGACACTGATGGAAGTGGAAATGAAGACGAATTCTACGGCTTTGATGAGTTAGTGACCGAAAATAATGACCAGGATATCGATAATAGTGCAGAAAACCCCGACGATCCTCGACCTTCTACCTCTGGTGTGGGCACTCGTGACTCACGGTCGGTTGTTCCTAAACGTAAGAGAAAACTAATATTTTCCCGTGGTCTGGCCTCTGACTTCAGTAATGACGATGATTCTGACGTGGATTGTGATTTTATTGCGCTCGACGATCATTCGAGTAGTGATAGTGAGGAAACATATTCACCAGTGAAGCGTCGGTATGTGCGCCGCCGCATGCGCTCGGGTAGTGTACCCTATGCTATGCCCAGGGGACGGAGTACATCCCGTAGTACATCCCGGAGTACATCCCGTGGCCCTACACCCGTTTTAGGTAGTGATAGTGAGGATGATGTGGCTACACTTGGCATGGATGGGCCACAGACATCAGTGGATGGTGTTAGTGGGGCTGGTGGTGGTAGTGGCACCGCCATGCGTGACTCGCTGTGCCACGCGGGAACCCACGCTGCTGACTCGTCAGTTCAAGGACAAAGCGGAGCGTCACCCACCAGCCCGCCACAACCACCCGTACAACCAGCCTATGATGTCCAGTATCCACCAGCAAACCGTATCTGGGATTGGCAGCAAAATCCCAATTTTGTTCCCAGCCCTCACCACTTTGATGACTCGCAAAGTGGAATTCTACCTACCTGTCCCCTTGGAACCACGGCCAATGAACTGGAATTCTTTGAATTATTCTTTGACCAGCCATTGATGGAAACTATTGTCAGGGAAAGTAATAAGTATTTTCAGTACACCATGGCAAATACGATCTTATCACCACAGTCAAGACTACACAGGTGGAAAGAGACGACTGTTGCAGAAATGTATTTGCTTTTTGCAACAATAATGCTTATGCCTCACGTCTATAAGCATAATATAAAAGCATACTGGTCCACAGATCGGCTAATTTGTACCCCATCCTTCAGTGAAATAATACCAGTGAACAGGTTTATCTTACTCTTACGTATGTTGCACTTCTCTGACAAAACCAGGCCTGACAGAAGTGACAGGTTATACAAGATTAGAAATGTTTTCATGTATCTCAAACAAAAGTTCAGGATATACTTTTATCCATTCAAGAATCTTGTAATTGACGAGTCTTTGATTTTGTTCAAAGGTAGACTGTCATTCAAGCAGTATATACCGAGCAAGAGGAACCGCTTTGGTATAAAATTGTTTGTACTCTGTGATTGTGACAGTGGCCTGGTGTTGGATATTGTTGTATACACGGGTAGTAAAACATTGAAAGATACCAAGATGTTATTGGGTATATCAGGTGACGTAGTGAGAAACATGATGGCACCTTATCTTGGTAAGGGCCATACATTATATACCGATAACTGGTACACAAGCCCATTACTCAGTGATTTCATGCGAGTGAACAAGACAGATGTGTGTGGCACAGTGCGTTCTAATCGTAAACATATGCCCAGGCTCAACGCAGGTGTTCGTGGTGATGACGTGCAGGTGTTTACTGCCAATGACATCATGGCATTACGGTGGCATGACAAACGAGATGTCACATTGTTGACAACCATTCACCGTAATGAAATGCAAGACAGTGGCAAAGTTGATCGAGTGACTAATGAACGTATTCGAAAACCAGTGACAGTGATTGATTATACACAAAACATGCGCTTGGTTGACAAGTGTGACATGCAGATTGGTTTTGTTGACTGTGTTCGTAAGAGTTACAAGTGGTACATGAAACTTTTCTTCCATCTCATGGACATTTCAATGCTGAATGCATATAATATGTACCAAATAAAGACTGGTAACAGACCACCGTATGGTGAATTTTGTTTGTCTGTTGTCAGACAACTCATAATGAAGTACCAGGTAACAACACCTGCAATACAACATGGTCCTCGAATTCATCACAATATACCCAAGCGTTTGAGAAGAGAAGGTGATCATTTCATAATACAGCTTCCTTCAACTCAAAAGAAATTTGCTCAGAAGAGATGCATTGTCTGTGCACAAACAAAACGACGGCAACAAAGACGCAAAGACACTCGGTTTATGTGTGAGGAATGTAAGGTGCCTCTGTGCATGGTGCCTTGTTTCAAGGAGTTCCACAAGCTCCAGCAGTTCTAAAACCATGTCCAGTGATTGTAAATATGTAAATATATGATAGAACATTAGTATTATACAATATTTGTGCATGTTTATTGTAATAAACAACAGTGGTAAACAATAATATGATAATAACTTTAGTGCGGTTATTGTGTTCAATACAGTGAGTTTATATATATAAATTATATACAGTATTGGTCTCTCAGGCCCCAAATGTTAGTAGGAATAGAAAAAAATTGGAAAAGAAAAGAAAAAACAACTAAAACAACAAAATAATATAATACGCGTATGTGGAATTCGTCGATGTTGCCGCCACCACATCATTTTCTACAAACTTCTTGGCACTGTATCTCGGTAAGTACTGATCAGATTCTAATTTTTTTTGTTTTATTACCTTCACAAAAATATGCTCTTTAATTCTGTAAGAAAAAATAATTTTTTTTTTTTCAAAATTTCTTGGACACTGGTGCGTGACTTCAGATTTTGGCCTTGGACCCTGAAAGGGTTAAAATATGTATTACCTATAACTAAACCCCTTTCTATACAAAGTTCAATCAAAGGGCTCCCATTATCATTTACACCTGGCACCCCAAACTTACCTACCACACCCTCTCTAAAAGTTTCTCCTACTTTAGCATTCAAGTCCCCTACCACAATTACTCTCTCACTTGGTTCAAAGGCTCCTATACATTCACTTAACATCTCCCAAAATCTCTCTCTCTCCTCTGCATTCCTCTCTTCTCCAGGTGCATACACGCTTATTATGACCCAGCACGGATTCATGGAAGGCAAATCCTGTGTCACAAACCTTCTGGGGTTTTATGACAAATTAACACAAGTAAGACACGAGAGAGAGAGGTGGGTTGATTGCATCTTCTTGAACTGCAAGAAGGCCTCTGACACAGTTCCTCACAAGAGATTAGTGCAGGAGCTAGAGGATCAGGCGCATATAACAGGAAGGGCATTGCAATGGATCAGAGAATACCTGACAGGGAGGCAACAACGAGTCATGGTACGTGATGAGGTATCACAGTGGGCACCTGTGATGAGCGGGGTCCCACAGGGGTCAGTCCTAGGACCAGTGCTATTTTTGGTATATATGAACGACATGATGGAAGGGTTAGACTCAGAAGTGTCCCTGTTAGCAGATGATGTGAAGTTAATGAGGAGAATTAAATCAGATGAGGATCAAGCAGGACTTCAAAAAGACCTGGACAGACTGGACACCTGGTCCAGCAACTGGCTTCTCGAATTTAACCCCGCCAAATGCAAAGTCATGAAGATCGAGGAAGGGCACAGAAGACCGCAGACAGAGTGTAGGCTAGGTGGCCAAAGACTGCAAACCTTGCTCAAGGAGAAAGATCTTGGGGTGAGTATAACACCGAGCATGTCTCTGGAAGCACACATCAACCAGATAACTGCTGCAGCATATGGGCGCCTGGCAAACCTGAGAACAGCGTTCCAATACCTTAGTAAGGAATCGTTCAAGACACTGTACAGCGTGTACGTCAGGCCCATACTGGAGTATGCAGCACCTGTTTGGAACCTGCACTTGATCAAGCACGTCAAGAAATTAGAGAAAGTGCAAAGGCTTGTGACAAGGTTAGTTCCAGAGCTAAGGGGAATGTCCTATGAAGAAAGGATAAGGGAAATCGGCCTGACAACACTGGAAGACAGGAGGGTCAGGGGAGACATGATAACGACATATAAAATACTGCGCGGAATAGACAAGGTGGACAAAGACAGGATGTTCCAGGGAAGGGACACAGAAACAAGTGGTCACAATTGGAAGTTGAAGACTCAGATGAGTCAAAGGGATGTTAGGAAGTATATTTTCAGTCATAGAGTTGTCAGGCAGTGGAATAGCCTAGAAAGTGATGTAGTGGAGGCGGGAACCATACATAGTTTTAAGACAAGGTTTGATAAAGCTCATGGAGCAGGGAGAGAGAGGACCCAGTAGCAACCAGTGAAGAGGCGGGGCCAGGAGCTAAGACTCGACCCCTGCAACCACAAATAGGTGAGTACACTGACCACACAGACCCATTCTCTCACATGTGGGCCTACCAGCTTTCTCCTGCTTGATTTGAAGCCGCTAGAATTTATGAGTATATATACATCAAACACGGTACCTCGTAAGACATATATACATGTATACGACTGAAACAGTCAAAGAGTTAAAGAAGGGGTTCAGGATATTGACTGTTTGGAGTGATATCTAAACTGTTGTATCTGAGCGCCTCTGCAAAGACAGTGATTATGTATGAATGATGGTGAAAGTGTTGAATGATGATGATGAAAGTTTTTCTTACTTTTCGGGTTTTTTCTTTCTTTTTGGGTCACCCTGCCTCAGTGGGAAATGGCTGACGTGTTAAAAAAAAATCAGAATTGTCAATAGAGAAATGACATGGCATAACAGACATTACATGAAGCAAGGAAAAATAATAAAGAACAACGTATTATTAAATACAGTGGTCCCTCAATAATCGTCTGGCCTGAAAGTCGTCCATTTTGGAAATACAGTGGACCCCCAGTTAACGATATTTTTTCACTCCAGAAGTATGTTCAGGTGCCAGTACTGACCGAATTTGTTCCCATAAAAAATATTGTGAAGTAGATTAGTCCATTTCAGACCCCCAAACATACACGTACAAACGCACTTACATAAATACACTTACATAATTGGTCGCATTCGGAGGTAATTGTTATGCGGGGGTCCACTGTAGTCCCGTTATTTCGTCTAAACATTGGCTCGCAAATGGTCCGTTAACTCGCTAATCGTCCTTCGTCCGGGACGCGTACTCACCCTCTGAGCCGCCTGGACCTGCCTTCCCAGCCAGTGTGCCATTGTTTACCAGTGAGCGACGGTCCCCTCATTCGCTCCTACGAAATATTTCATAATATTCCATTGATTTTAGTGCTTGCAAGTGCTAAATAAGCTACCATGGCTCCAAAGAAAGCTTCTAGTGCCAGCCCTTTGGTAAAGAATGTGAGAAACACATATAATTTATGAAAAAGTTTGTAGAAAAATGCAAAGGTGGTGGTGGTGGTAGAGTGGAAGCAGTGGTGATAGTGGTTGATGGTGGTAGTGATGGTGGTAGAAGGTAGTAGTGATGGTGGTAACAGTTGTAATAGTGGTAGAATGTGGTAGTGATGGTGCTAGAGGGTTCTTTCTTTAGTGATTCAGCGATTCTACCAACTCCTCCAATGTTGTTGGAGTTATATAGGGCTACAGAAAACACCGGTGCCTCAGCTGCTGCTTCACCACCATTATGGATGGCTTACTCTCAGTGGCCCTTATACACCCAACAACAACACAACACAACACCTCTCATGACATACGTAATGACTTATTTTATTCATTCTAGAGTTTATTCTATGTTTCTATGTTAATAATATTGTTTATTATGTCATATTAGTTGAATTGTGATAGATAAATAAGCCATAGAGTTGATATTAGTGTCATTCTCCAACAATAAACTTGCCATCCCTCCCTCACACAAACAAGTCTCCAATAAGAACATGAGAAAGGAGGAACACTGCAGTAGGCCTGCTGGCCCATACTAGGCTGGTCCTTCACAAATCCAAACCACTAACAGAACAAATGCTACCCAAGCAATAAGCTCAGGTGCAAGTCCGACTCAAATCCAACCACTCTCACTCATGTGTTTATCAAACCTAAATTTGAAACTACCCAATGTTTTAGCTTCGATCACCCTACTAGACAGACCGTTCCACTCATCAACTACCCTTATTACCAAAGTTCATTTATACATTTTATTAGTGCTTTACATTTATTTGGCATTTTTTTCTGAATATAAATCTATATTTATGCTACGGAAGTGACCCCTGAAATGACCTCCTTATGGAGGGGGATTCCCCTTCCAAACAACAACCTCTCTTCCCTCTCTCCTCCTCCTTGTCTTCCATTCATCAACAACAGCCTTCAATAAAGGTAACTGTCATGTTGAATGTTCATTCTTTTGTGTATGTAAATCTATCTTTTAGGTAAAAAAAAAAATTATTGTTGATACTTCTGGGTGTATGGAACGAATTAATTGGATTTACATTATTTCTTATGGGGAAAATTGATTCGAAAATCGTCTATTTCAATAATAGTCCCACTTCCAGGAATGGATTAAGGACGATAATTGAGGGACCACTGTATATACAATACAGCCTCTTCTCACTTAACGACGGAGTTGTTAGGTAAGACACATATGCAACAGTTAGGTATCTTTATTTCGAAACGTTTCGCCTACACAGTAGGCTTCTTCAGTCGAGTACAGAAAAGTTGATAGAAGCAGAAGAGACTTGAAGACGATGTAATCAATCCATCACCCTTAAAGTTTTGAGGTGGTCAGTCCCTCAGTCTGGAGAAGAGCATTGTTCCGTAGTCTGAAACAATATGGAGTTGAAATGACAGGATCAAGCCTTATATAGCGCCATTTCAACTCCATATTGTTTCAGACTACGGAACAATGCTCTTCTCCAGACTGAGGGACTGACCACCTCAAAACTTTAAGGGTGATGGACTGATTACATCGTCTTCAAGTCTCTTCTGCTTCTATCAACTTTTCTGTACTCGACTGAAGAAGCCTACTGTGTAGGCGAAACGTTTCGAAATAAAGATACCTAACTGTTGCATATGTGTCTTACCTAACAACCTGTCGGTATTTTATACCATTTTATTGTTTAACGACGGAGTTGCATTCCTAAGACCACATTGGTAAATGAATTCATCACTAAGCAAGGAGCATACTATAATGGTAGTGGGTTTATGTCAACCATCTTTGATACTGGTTTCATGTTACCTCTGCACCATTTATAACATTTTTAGTATACAGTGGACCCCTATTTTACGATCAGCTCCCAATGCGACCAATTATGTAAGTGTATTTATGTAAGTGCGTTTGTACGTGTATGTTTGGGGGTCTGAAATGGACTAATCTAATTCACAATATTCCTTATGGGAACAAATTTGTTCAGTAATGGCACCTGAACATACTTCTGGAATGAAATAATATCGTAAACCGGGGGTCCACTGTATTTTTAAATGTTTATACAGTAGTTGCTGTCTACCAACCTACTACCTACAGGGAAGTACTACCATCCTGCCAGATGACTGTGAAACAAAAACCTGTAACTGTTTTGCATGATGGTAGGATTGCTGGTTTCTTTTTCTGTCTCATAAACACGCTAGATAACAGGGATATCTTGCTACTCCTACTTACACTTTGGTCACACTTCACAGACACGCACATGCATATATATATACATACATCTAGGTTTTTCTCCTTTTTCTAAATAGCTCTTGTTCTTCTTTATTTCTTCTATTGTCCATGGGGAAGTGGAAAAGAATCTTTCCTCCGTAAGCCATGCGTGTCGTATGAGGCAACTAAAATGCCGGGAGCAATGGGCTAGTAACCCCTTCTCCTGTAGACATTTACTAAAAAAGAGAAGAAGAAAAACTTTATAAAACTGGGATGCTTAAATGTGCGTGGATGTAGTGCGGATGACAAGAAACAGATGATTGCTGATGTTATGAATGAAAAGAAGTTGGATGTCCTGGCCCTAAGCGAAACAAAGCTGAAGGGGGTAGGAGAGTTTCAGTGGGGGGAAATAAATGGGATTAAATCTGGAGTATCTGAGAGAGTTAGAGCAAAGGAAGGGGTAGCAGTAATGTTAAATGATCAGTTATGGAAGGAGAAAAGAGAATATGAATGTGTAAATTCAAGAATTATGTGGATTAAAGTAAAGGTTGGATGCGAGAAGTGGGTCATAATAAGCGTGTATGCACCTGGAGAAGAGAGGAATGCAGAGGAGAGAGAGAGATTTTGGGAGATGTTAAGTGAATGTATAGGAGCCTTTGAACCAAGTGAGAGAGTAATTGTGGTAGGGGACCTGAATGCTAAAGTAGGAGAAACTTTTAGAGAGGGTGTGGTAGGTAAGTTTGGGGTGCCAGGTGTAAATGATAATGGGAGCCCTTTGATTGAACTTTGTATAGAAAGGGGTTTAGTTATAGGTAATACATATTTTAAGAAAAAGAGGATAAATAAGTATACAAGATATGATGTAGGGCGAAATGACAGTAGTTTGTTGGATTATGTATTGGTAGATAAAAGACTGTTGAGTAGACTTCAGGATGTACATGTTTATAGAGGGGCCACAGATATATCAGATCACTTTCTAGTTGTAGCTACACTGAGAGTAAAAGGTAGATGGGATACAAGGAGAATAGAAGCATCAGGGAAGAGAGAGGTGAAGGTTTATAAACTAAAAGAGGAGGCAGTTAGGGTAAGATATAAACAGCTATTGGAGGATAGATGGGCAAATGAGAGCATAGGCAATGGGGTCGAAGAGGTATGGGGTAGGTTTAAAAATGTAGTGTTAGAGTGTTCAGCAGAAGTTTGTGGTTACAGGAAAGTGGGTGCAGGAGGGAAGAGGAGCGATTGGTGGAATGATGATGTAAAGAGAGTAGTAAGGGAGAAAAAGTTAGCATATGAGAAGTTTTTACAAAGTAGAAGTGATGCAAGGAGGGAAGAGTATATGGAGAAAAAGAGAGAGGTTAAGAGAGTGGTGAAGCAATGTAAAAAGAGAGCAAATGAGAGAGTGGGTGAGATGTTATCAACAAATTTTGTTGAAAATAAGAAAAAGTTTTGGAGTGAGATTAACAAGTTAAGAAAGCCTAGAGAACAAATGGATTTGTCAGTTAAAAGTAGGAGAGGAGAGTTATTAAATGGAGAGTTAGAGGTATTGGGAAGATGGAGGGAATATTTTGAGGAATTGTTAAATGTTGATGAAGATAGGGAAGCTGTGATTTCGTGTATAGGGCAAGGAGGAATAACATCTTGTAGGAGTGAGGAAGAGCCAGTTGTGAGTGTGGGGGAAGTTCGTGAGGCAGTAGGTAAAATGAAAGGGGGTAAGGCAGCTGGGATTGATGGGATAAAGATAGAAATGTTAAAAGCAGGTGGGGATATAGTTTTGGAGTGGTTGGTGCAATTATTTAATAAATGTATGGAAGAGGGTAAGGTACATAGGGATTGGCAGAGAGCATGCATAGTTCCTTTGTATAAAGGCAAAGGGGATAAAAGAGAGTGCAAAAATTATAGGGGGATAAGTCTGTCGAGTATACCTGGTAAAGTGTATGGTAGAGTTATAATTGAAAGAATTAAGAGTAAGACGGAAAATAGGATAGCAGATGAACAAGGAGGCTTTAGGAAAGGTAGGGGGTGTGTGGACCAGGTGTTTACAGTGAAACATATAAGTGAACAGTATTTAGATAAGGCTAAAGAGGTCTTTGTGGCATTTATGGATTTGGAAAAGGCGTATGACAGGGTGGATAGGGGGGCAATGTGGCAGATGTTGCAAGTGTATGGTGTAGGAGGTAGGTTACTGAAAGCAGTGAAGAGTTTTTACGAGGATAGTGAGGCTCAAGTTAGAGTATGTAGGAAAGAGGGAAATTTTTTCCCAGTAAAAGTAGGCCTTAGACAAGGATGTGTGATGTCACCGTGGTTGTTTAATATATTTATAGATGGGGTTGTAAGAGAAGTAAATGCGAGGGTCTTGGCAAGAGGCGTGGAGTTAAAAGATAAAGAATCACACACAAAGTGGGAGTTGTCACAGCTGCTCTTTGCTGATGACACTGTGCTCTTGGGAGATTCTGAAGAGAAGTTGCAGAGATTGGTGGATGAATTTGGTAGGGTGTGCAAAAGAAGAAAATTAAAGGTGAATACAGGAAAGAGTAAGGTTATGAGGATAACAAAAAGATTAGGTGATGAAAGATTGAATATCAGATTGGAGGGAGAGAGTATGGAGGAGGTGAACGTATTCAGATATTTGGGAGTGGACGTGTCAGCAGATGGGTCTATGAAAGATGAGGTGAATCATAGAATTGATGAGGGAAAAAGAGTGAGTGGTGCACTTAGGAGTCTGTGGAGACAAAGAACTTTGTCCTTGGAGGCAAAGAGGGGAATGTATGAGAGTATAGTTTTACCAACGCTCTTATATGGGTGTGAAGCATGGGTGATGAATGTTGCAGCGAGGAGAAGGCTGGAGGCAGTGGAGATGTCATGTCTGAGGGCAATGTGTGGTGTGAATATAATGCAGAGAATTCGTAGTTTGGAGTTAGGAGGAGGTGCGGGATTACCAAAACTGTTGTCCACAGGGCTGAGGAAGGGTTGTTGAGGTGGTTCGGACATGTAGAGAGAATGGAGCGAAACAGAATGACTTCAAGAGTGTATCAGTCTGTAGTGGAAGGAAGGCGGTGTAGGGGTCGGCCTAGGAAAGGTTGGAGGGAGGGGGTAAAGGAGGTTTTGTGTGCGAGGGGCTTGGACTTCCAGCAGGCATGCGTGAGCGTGTTTGATAGGAGTGAATGGAGACAAATGGTTTTTAATACTTGACGTGCTGTTGGAGTGTGAGCAAAGTAACATTTATGAAGGGATTCAGGGAAACCGGCAGGCCGGACTTGAGTCCTGGAGATGGGAAGTACAGTGCCTGCACTCTGAAGGAGGGGTGTTACTGTTGCAGTTTAAAAACTGTAGTGTAAAGCACCCTTCTGGCAAGACAGTGATGGAGTGAATGATGGTGAAAGTTTTTCTTTTTCGGGCCACCCTGCCTTGGTGGGAATCGGCCAGTGTGATAATAAAAAAAAAAAATATACAGTAGTGTATACAGTAGGGCCCCGCTTTACGGCGTTTCACTTTACGGCGTTCCACTAATACGGTCATTTCAAATTATGACCAAAACTCGATATACGGCTCCCCCCACCTGACTTTCTAATACGGTCACCGTGCCCCACCCTGTTTGTTTACATTCTCTGTGAGCTCAATAAGCACTAAGTCTCTCCATTTTATCTGGAAACTCTAAAATTTCAAGTGTTTTTAAAAGTTATTTCATATTTTATATATACTCTGATAATTATACTTATGTATACCTGTACCTAAATAAACTTACACACTGTGCTAGCATGCAGGTACACATTAAAATCAGTAAGAGTGTCTTAAGTCTCCAGACGTCATATTAGTAATGATAATAATAATCATCGAGTCTCATTTAAATGTCGTATATTACGTTAATATACACATTTTCATTAATCCATCTATGACATTATTTCAAAATTATATAATAAACACGATGCATAACATATAAATAAGATAAATACACCCCACAGTAGAATAAATAAACATAAATGTGAGATGTGGTAGCAGACGACTTGCACAAGTGACGCCATATTAGAAATGATAATAATAATAATAATCACCGAGTCTCATTAAATGTCGTATATTACGTTAATATACACATTTTCATTAATCCATCCATGATATTTTTTTTCAAAATTATATAATAAACACGATACATAACATAAAAAGATGATAAATACACCCCACAATAGAATAAATAAACATAAATATGAGATGTGGTAGCCAGATAACTTGTACAAGTGACGGCAAGAATAACATTTTCTCTAATCTAACATAAGAGAAAATGTGTTACTGGGGGTAACTGTAGAAAATTATTCCTTTCGTATGTATGTAAGTAAGTTTATTCAGGTATACACAAATACAGTTACATAGATTATCATACATAACATATGTATAGAGAACCTAGGATAACCCAAAAAAGTCAGAGTGACTTATTTCCATTGCCTTCATTCAGAGCATCATTTCTTCTCAAAATGATGCTACATGAGAGTGGGAGTGTTCTTCTTTATTTATTCTACCGTATCAATGTAGAGACAACCTTTACACAATGTAACTTGTACACAAACCAGACGTGTACACTTTGTTTGTTTACAAAACTTACGTTTGCCTGGTTTGTTTACATAACTCTGCACCTGTCCTCTCTCATGCACTCATTCTTTCTCTCTCTCATTTATTCGTTTTATCTCATTTACTTACTCCTGACCCTACATTAAGACTACAAATATTTTAAGGTAAGTAATGAGTGGACTGTATATACATTTTATCGCTCTGGGATGCTTAAATATCATAGAATAGTATGAGTGGGTGGGTTGGCCTGGTATGGTAGCCTGGCTGACTACCATACATACCACACTTGATTTTTTACAATAAATACTACTCATCTCATCCTAGATTAAGACTATAAATATTTTAAGGTAAGTAATGAGTGCACTATGTGTGTATTGTACTTTTTTATTGTTTTTTGATGCCTGGTTCTATTGCTAACTTAATATATGTTAGTGTAAACTTGTTATCTTGTGTTTGTATGCATTTATAAGAAAAATAAAAAGGGTGTTCCACTTTACGGCAGTTTCCGCTTTACGGCGGTAGCCTGGAACCTAACCTGCCGTATAAGTGGAGCCCTACTGTATTGCAATACATGTAAATAGAATAGAGGAAATCAGGTCTAATATACATTATTTAGGTATGCACACTGGTCAGAGAGCTCATCCTAAGTCCCAGTCGTCGGTAAATGAGTATGTCACTAAGTGAGGAGAGGCTGTATATACTGTAGATAGATAGAACAAAATGGGAATTGACACAGTTACTTTTTGCTGATGATACTGTGCTTATGGGAGATTCTAAAGAAAAATTGCAAAGGTTAGTGGATGAGTTTGAGAATGTGCGTAAAGGTAGAAAGTTGAAAGTGAACATAGAAAAGAGTAAGGTGATGAGGGTATCAAATGATTTAGATAAAGAAAAATTGGATATCAAATTGGGGAGGAGGAGTATGGAAGAAGTGAATGTTTTCAGATACTTGGGAGTTGACGTGTCGGCGGATGGATTTATGAAGGATGAGGTTAATCATAGAATTGATGAGGGAAAAAAGGTGAGTGGTGCGTTGAGGTATATGTGGAGTCAAAAAACGTTATCTATGGAGGCAAAGAAGGGAATGTATGAAAGTATAGTAGTACCAACACTCTTATATGGATGTGAAGCTTGGGTGGTAAATGCAGCAGCGAGGAGACGGTTGAAGGCAGTGGAGATGTCCTGTCTAAGGGCAATGTGTGGTGTAAATATTATGCAGAAAATTCGGAGTGTGGAAATTAGGAGAAGGTGTGGAGTTAATAAAAGCATTAGTCAGAGGGCAGAAGAGGGGTTGTTGAGGTGGTTTGGTCATTTAGAGAGAATGGATCAAAGTAGAATGACATGGAAAGCATATAAATCTATAGGGGAAGGAAAGAGGGGTAGGGGTCGTCCTCGAAAGGGTTGGAAAGAGGGGGTAAAGGAGGTTTTGTGGGCGAGGGGCTTGGACTTCCAGCAAGCATGCATGAGCGTGTTAGATAGGAGTGAATGGAGACGAATGATACTTGGGACCTGACGATCTGTTGGAGTGTGAGCAGGGTAATATTTAGTGAAGGGATTCAGGGAAACCGGTTATTTTCATATAGTCGGACTTGAGTCCTGGAAATGGGAAGTACAATGCCTGCACTTTAACCCTTTGAGGGTTTTCGTCGTACTAGTACGTCTTACGCGTAGGGGTTTTTGACGTACTAGTACTCATAAATTCTAGCGACCTCAAATCTAGTGGGAGAAAGCTGGTAGGCCTTCATATGAAAGAATGGGTCTATGTGGTCAGTGTGCACAGTCTAAAAAAAATCCTGCAGCACACAGTGCATAATGAGAAAAAAAAACTTTTTCCATTTTTTTTTAATAAATCAGCGAATTTGCAGTGTATTTTCGTATGGTATTTATTGTTGTATTCTAGTTTTCTTGGTCTCATTTTATAGAATGGAAGACATATTACTGAAATTGAGATGATTTTGACTGGTTTTACAATGAAAGGTGCCTTGAAATTGAGCTCAAAGTAGCTGAAATGTTCGATTTTTACCAAACTTCAAAAGTAAACAAATCGTGCCAAGCGTGCAATACACGTCAACTGGTGAGTCTAATATTCTTTCACAAGTGCACCAATAATATTTATACCATTTTTTACACTAATGTAGTAGTCTGCATAACAGTAAATCTTATATTTTTTGTGAGAATAAAAATTCAAAGTGGAAAGCAAAAGAATATAAGAGGGGCCTTGAGACGTGACTAATGACTAGAGGAAATGTCATTTTAGTGCCAGGAATGTCTTTCTTGTTTATTCTGGACCCTATTCCGAAATTGGCATCTTTTGAAATTTGTGTGAAATTGGCAAAATTGCTAAATTCTGACCACTGTACTGGATAGTTGAATTTATAAATGGGTGGTTTCTTGCACCCATTCGATAGAAAAAATGGAGTTCTAGCGAAATATTCATGTTTTTTGTCGACTAGTACAGTGAAATTGGCCGAAAATGGGGCTCAAAGTGGGCAAAATCGCCGATCCGTAAACATCGCCGAGACCGCTAACTTTGCGAGAGCATAATTCCGTAAGTTTTCTATCAAATTTCAAACTTTTAGTGTCGTTATGATCGGGAAAAGATTCTCTATCTTTTCATAAGAGAAAATAATTTTTTTTTTTTTTAAATTTGGCCGACCCTGAGAACGAGTTTCGGAGAGGGCCTGTCGACCCTCAAAGGGTTAAAGGAGTGGTCTGGGATATTGGCAGTTTGGAGGGATATGTTGTGTATCTTTATACGTATATGCTTCTAAACTGTTGTATTCTGGGAACCTCTGCAAAAGCAGTGATAATGTGTGAGTGTGGTGAAAGTGTTGAATGATGATGAAAGTATTTTCTTTTTGGGGATTTTCTTTCTTTTTTGGGTCACCCTGCCTCGGTGGGAGACGACCGACTTGTTGAAAAAAAAAAAAAAAGATAGAACAAAGATTACATGTATTATTTCTAAGACACTGAAAGCAGAGGAAAGTTAAAAATAAAACAATTATTTATTCTAGATATGTACATACAAACTACAAATCTAGTAAAAGATTTATTTAACATAAATCTCATTTAACCCCCTGAGGATCCAGACCCCAAATTTGAAAAATTGTCCACAGACTCCAAGAGTTTAAAAAAAAAATTTTTTTTTGAAGGTAATAAAACTAAAAATACAAAATTTGATTGAAAACTGATGAAATTATACTTTCGTGAATTTTGCGGTGTAGGCGATATTTATGCATAGACAATTTTGCCTAACTTGAGTCCTATTTTACGCCCATTACATTTTTCCAGTAGACCAAATTCTTAGCTACTTCGCTAGTATTTCTTCCATTTTATCAATTGAGCACAAGAAATTGCCCAATCAACTATTTCAACCACCCAAATAAGTGATCAGAAGTTAGTAATTTGGCCAATTTCACAAAAATTTAAATATATGCCAGTTTCAAAACAGGGTCCAAAATAAACAATGAAGGCATTCCTGGAACTAAAATAACATTTCTTTTGTTCATCAGCTACATTTCCAGGCTTTACACATGAATTCTATTTTGATTTTTTTTTCACACAAAGAATTTTTATTCACACAACAAACAGAAGATTTTCCATTATGCAATATTGTAATGATTGTATAAATAATATCAGCGCATTCATGAATGCTTATCAGATCCACCAGCTGATGTGTATTGGGCACATGACGTGATTTGTTTACTCTTGAACATCAGCAAAAATCGAACATTTCCACAACTTTGAGCTCAATTTCAAGCCATTTTCAGTCCTTAAACTTATGAAAGTCATTTCCATTTCTGTAATACAACTTCCATTTTATCAAATGAGACCAAGAGACTGAGAATATAACCATAAAAACTATATGAAAATACACCCCAAAGTTACTGTTTTAAACCACAAACATGGCCAGTTTTTTCTCATTACAGTAGGGCCCCACTTATAAGGCAGGTTAAGTTCCAGCCTACCACTAGGAAGCGGACATCTCTGGAAAGCAGAATGCCATTTCTTCCACTTATAAATGCACATAAATGCCAGATAACAAGTTTACACTAACATATATTAAGTTAGCAATAGAACTAGACATTAAAAACAACGAAAAGTAAAATACATATACAGGACACCCATTACTTACCTTAAAATATCTGTAGTCTTAACGTAGGGTGAGAAGTGAGTCATATTTATTTGTAGGAAGTCAGGTCTGGGAGGTATGGTAGCCAGCCAGGTCAACCCACCCCACCCCACCTACACGTAATATACTACAACATTTAAAGTGCCCCAGAGCGATAAAATACATATACAGTACAGTGGAACCTCTACTTATGAGTGCGTCCACGTGTGAGTTTTTCCAGATACGAGCAGTCGCTCGGTCGATTTTTTGCTTCCAGATGCAAGCGAAATTTCCAGATTTAAGCAGGCCTCAAGGGAGGTTCCTTGACGCTGGTGAGGGGCTCTTGCTCTTGATCTAGGGAACTGGATCTCAGTTGTTTGTTGGACTATCTTATTGAAACTTGGGCAATGTATGATGGAAAGATGCTTCTTAGGGTACACCACAAATGAAAGAAATCGGACCATAAAAATTGAAGTTCACTTCTCAGCCATTAGCCTCCCCTTAGCAGTATATTTTTGTGTGGTTTTTATGGTTGTATTCTCGTTTTTTTGGTCTCATTTGATAGAATGGAAGATATACTACAGAAATAGATATGATTTTGATTGATTTCACGATGAAAAGTACCTTGAAATTGAGCTCAGAGTAGCAGAAATGTTTGATTCTTTAACGATGTTCAAGAGTAAACAAATGACGTCACTTTCCAATACCTGTCCGATTGGCACTGCCCCTCAACCTTCACATATTGGAAAGCTCTTCAACACGCTAGCAAAAGTGGGAGCAGACATCATGAGGTAGCAGTGGCAGTCAACATGAAGCAACAGTGGCAGACAACATAAGGTAGCAGTGGCAGACAACATAAAGCAGCAGTGGCAGACAACATGAAGCAGCAGTGGCAGACAACATGAAGCAGTAGTGGCAGACAACATGAAGCAGCAGTGGGAGACATCATGAAGCAGCAGTTGCAGACATCATGAAGCAGCAGTGGCAGACATCATGAAGCAGCAGTTGCAGACATCATGAAGCAGCAGTGGCAGACATCATGAAGCAGCGGTTGCAGATATCATGAAGCAGCAGTGGCAGACATCATGAGGTAGCAGTAGAAGACATGAAGCAGCAGTGGCAAAGTGTAGCATTAAGAGTGTAGCAATTAAGTGTAGCATTAAGAGTGTAGCAATTAAGTGTAGCATTAAGAGTGTAGCAATTAAGTGTAGCAGTAAGAGTGTAGCAACTAAGTGTAGCACTTATAAGTCATTCTGTCTGACTTTTTTGGGTTATCCTATGTTCTCTACACAGCAGCCACCACAGCGGATGGCTGCTGTGGTGGCCCTATAAACCCCAACAACAGCAATGGCCGCCATCACCACCACTAGCCACATATGTAATGACATGTATTTTATTCATTCTAGTGCATATATCATGTTTCTATGTTATTAATATTGTTTATTATGTCATATTACATGAATTGTGATAGATAAATAAGCCGTCGAGTTGATATTAGGGAAATTATTGAAGTGTTATCCCTTCCCTGGAATTCCACTGGAACGAATTAATTCCATTTCATTTAATTTAAATGAGGAAAATTGACTCTGCAAACAAGCAAATTCAGATGCGAACAAGGTCATAGAACGGATTCAACTCATAAGTAGAGGTTCCACTGTACATCCATTAATTACCTTAAAATATCTGTGGTTTTAATAGGTAGTAGGTTGGTAGACAGCGACCACCTAGGGGGTACTACCGTCCTGCCAAGTGAGTGTAAAACAGAAGCCTGTAATTGTTTTACATGATGGTAGGATTGCTGATGTCCTTTTTTCTGTCTCATAAATGTGCAAGATTTCAGGTACTTCTTGCTACTTCTACCTACACTTAGGACACACTACACATACATGTTTTTTTTTTTTTCAACAAGTCGGCCGTCTCCCACCAAGGCAGGGTGACCCAAAAAAGAAAGAAAATCCCCAAAAAGAAAATACTTTCATCATCATTCAACACTTTCACCACACTCACACATTATCACTGTTTTTGCAGAGGTGCTCAGAATACAACAGTTTAGAAGCATACACATATAAAGATACACAACATATCCCTCCAAACTGCCAATATCCCAAACCCCTCCTTTAAAGTGCAGGCATTGTACTTCCCATTTCCAGGACTCAAGTCCGACTATATGAAAATAACCGGTTTCCCTGAATCCCTTCACTAAATATTACCCTGCTCACACTCCAACAGATTGTCAGGTCCCAAGTACCATTCATCTCCATTCACTCCTATCTAACATGCTCACGCATGCTTGCTGGAAGTCCAAGCCCCTTGCCCACAAAACCTCCTTTACCCCATCTCTCCAACCCTTTCGAGGACGACCCCTACCCCGCCTTCCTTCCCCTATAGATTTATATGCTTTCCATGTCATTCTACTTTGATCCATTCTCTCTAAATGACCAAACCACCTCAACAACCCCTCTTCTGCCCTCTGACTAATACTCTTATTAACTCCACACCTTTTCCTAATTTCCACACTCCGAATTTTCTGCATAATATTTACACCACACATTGCCCTTAAACAGGACATCTCCACTGCCTCCAACCGTCTCCTCGCTGCTGCATTTACTACTATACTTTCATACATTACCTTCTTTGCCTCCATAGATAATGTTTTTTGACTCCACATACACCTCAACGCACCACTCACCTTTTTTCCCTCATCAATTCTATGATTAACCTCATCCTTCATAAATCCATCCGCCGACACGTCAACTCCCAAGTATCTGAAAACATTCACTTCTTCCATACTCCTCCTCCCCAATTTGATATCTAATTTTTCTTTATCTAAATCATTTTATACCCTCATCACCTTACTCTTTTCTATGTTCACTTTCAACTTTCTACCTTTACACACATTCTCAAACTCATCCACTAACCCTTGCAATTTTTCTTTAGAATCTCCCATAAGCACAGTATCATCAGCAAAAAGTAACTGTGTCAATTCCCATTTTGAATTTGATTCCCCAAAATTTAATCCCACCCCTCTCCCGAACACCCTAGCATTTACTTCCTTTACAACCCCATCTATAAATATATTAAACAACCATGGTGACATTACACATCCCTGTCTAAGACCTACTTTTACCGGGAAGTAGTCTCCCTCTCTTCTACACACCCTAACCTGAGCCTCACTATCCTCATAAAAACTCTTTACAGCATTTAATAACTTACCACCTATTCCATATACTTGCAACATCTGCCACATTGCTCCTCTATCCACTCTATCATATGCCTTTTCTAAATCCATAAATGCAATAAAAACTTCCCTACCTTTATCTAAATACTGTTCACATATATGCTTCAATGTAAACACTTGATCTACACATCTACACATACATGTACAAGCATTTATATAGACACCCCTCTGGGTTTTCTGCTATTTTCTTTCTAGTTCTTGTTCTTCTTTATTTCCTCTTATCTCCACAGGGAAGTGGAACAGAATTCTTCCTCCATAAGCCATGCTTGTTGTAAGAGGCGACTAAAATGCCAGGGGCAAGGGGCTAGTAACCCCTTCTCTTGTATAAATTACTGAATTTAAAAAGAGAAACTTTTGTTTTTCTTTTTGGGCCACCCTGCCTTGGTGGGATACGGCTGGTTTGTTTAAAGATGATGATTTGCAGTCTTAATGTAGGGTAAGAGGTGAGTAGAGAGATAATAAATGAACGAGAGAGAAAGAATGAGAGGACAGAGGTAGAGTGTGTGAACAAAGAGATGAATGCGTCTGGTTTAGGTTCATACACGTTTGTATTATACCATAATACAAATACTTTACATTGTGTACAAGTTGTCTCCACATTGATAAAGTAGAATAAATAAAGAGGAACACTCCCATTCTCATGTGACACCATTTTTAGAAGAAATGATGCTCTTAGTGAAGGTATACAAAAGGAATAATTTTCTAGTTACCCCGAGTAATATTATAGTGTACACATTTTCCAACAAGTCGCCTGGCTACCACATCTCATTTTTTTTTTTTTTTCAACAAGTCGGGTGTCTCCCACCGAGGCAGGGTGACCCAAAAAGAAAGAAAATCCCCAAAAAGAAAATACTTTCATCATCATTCAACACTTTCACCTCGCTGACACATAATCACTATTTTTGCAGAGGTGCCCAGAATACAACAGTTTAGAAGTATATACGTATAAAAATGCACAGTGTATCCCTCCAAACTGCCAATATCCCAAGCCCCTCCTTTAGAGAGCAGGCACTGTACTTCCCATTTCCAGTACTCAAGTCCGGTTATACAAAATAACCGGTTTCCCTGAATTTTTTTTTTTTTCAACAAACCGGCCGTATCCCACCAAGGTAGGGTGGCCCAAAAAGAAAAATGAAACTTTCTCTTTTTAAATTTAGTAATTTATACGGGAGAAGGGGTTACTAGCCCCTTGCTCCCAGCATTTTAGTCGCCTCTTACAACACGCATGGCTTACGGAGGAAGAATTCTGTTCCACTTCCCCATGGAGATAAGAGGAAATAAGCAACAACAAGAACTAGAAAGAAAATAGAAGAAAACCCAGAGAGATGTGTATATATACATATACATGCTTGTACATGCATGTGTAGTGTGACCTAAGTGTAAGTAGAAGTAGCAAGACGTACCTGAAATCTTGCATGTTTATGAGACAGAAAAAAAGGACACCAGCAATCCTCCCATCGTGTAAAACAATTACAGGCTTTCGTTTTACACTCACTTGGCAGGACGGTAGTACCTCCCTGGGCGGTTGCTGTCTACCAACCTACTACCTAGATTTCCCTGAATCCCTTCACTAAATATTACCCTGCTCACACTCTCATATTTATGTTAATTTATTCTACTGTGGGGTATATTTATCATATTTATATGTTACGTAGCGTGTTTCTTATATAATTTTGAAAAAAATTTCATAGATGGATTAATGGAAATGTCTATATTAACGTAATATACGACATTTAATATGTCCAAGAGATTATTATTAATATGGTGTCTTCAAGAGTAGGAGACTCTTAGTGATTTTAATGTGTATCTGCATGCCAGCACAGCATATAAGTATATTTAGGTACAGGTACACATAAGTATAATTATCAGAGTACAGTGGACCCCCGACATTCAAAGGCATCGACATTCGACAAATCCGACATTCGATGCATTTTAACACAAAAATTTCGGCTCGACATTCAATGGAAAACCCGACATTCGATACGATTCATACGAGACGTGTCCACGTGTGGCCTGAACTGCCCCGTGTGTGTCAGTGTTTACAAGCCAGCCAGTGTGTGCGCATCTAAGGATACATTCGGTACATTCCATATTATCACTGTTTTTGGTGCTTGTTTCTGCAAAATAAGTAACCATGGGCCCCAAGAAAGCTTCTAGTGCCAAGCCTTCGAGAAAAAAGGCACTAATGACTATTGAAATGAAGAAAGAGTTAATTGCAAAGTACGAAAGTGGTGTGCGTGTGTCGGAGCTGGCCAGGTTGTATAGTAAACCCCAATCAACCATCTCTACTATAGTGAACAGGAAAACGGCAATCAAGGAAGCTGTTGTTGCAAAAGGTGCAACTTTGTTTTCGAAACAGAGATTGCAAGTGTTAGATGTTGAGAGACTGTTATTGGTGTGGATAAATGTAAAGCAGATAGCAGGAGATAGCATCACTCAAGCGATCATTTGTGAAAAGGCTAGGCAGTTGCATGATGATTTGGTAAAGAAATTGCCTGCAACTAGTAGTGATGTGAGTGAATTTAAGGCCAGCAAAGGTTAGTTTGAAAGATTTAAGAATCGTAGTGGCATACACAGTGTGGTAAGGCATGGTGAGGCTGCCAGTTCAAGTCCTAATGGAAGGGGATTCCCCTTCTAATGACTAACACCATCCACACTCTCCCCTCCTCCCATCCCATCAATCATCACCAGATCTTCATTAAAGGTAAGTATCAATTATTCTATTGTTATTAATCTATTATTATTGTAATTATTCTATTGCATTAAACTTAATATTTCATGTGGTAAAATTTTTTTTTCATACTTTTGGGTGTTTTGCACGGATTAATTTGATTTCCATTATTTCTTATGGGGAAAATTAATTCGACTTTCGATATTTTCAACATTCAATGGCTCTCAGGAACGGATTAGTATTGAATATCGGGGGTTCACTGTACATATAAAATATGCAGTAACTTTAAAACACTTGAAATTTTGGAAAGTTTCCAGACATAAGAGATGTGCACACGGAGAATGTAAACAAACCATGTGGGGCGCACTGTATTAGAAAGACAGGGGAGCCGTATAGCGAATTTTGGTCATAATTTGAAATAGCCGTATTAGCGGAATGCTGTAAGGCGAAATGCCATAAAGCGGGGCCCTACTGTATGCCAGGATTTGTTTATGTGGTGCACACTTACTGCATCGACCCATTCTCTCATATCTAGGCCCAAATTTATCACTCACAGCTTATCTGAGTGAGCCGAGCTCATCATGCAGAATTACAGCATGGACACTGGCTTCAAAACCATAGAACTACAACACAGGCCCTCAAAGGGTTAAAGCATTATTTAATATCACATGAAAATACTTACAGCCAACTGCTGAAGGAGCACATCAATACCATCCATCTCTCCCAAAAGAAGGCAATTTTCCTGATGGCTTTGGACACAAATAGCTAGGATTTCTGAAGCATACAATTTATTAGCATCAAAAGGTAGTTTAGTGCGAAGTCGCTTCAGTAGCCAAGCTAAGAGACCACCTGGTCCAGCTTCACTGCAGATCTCTGGACGCACCTCAGCAAGATTTTCAATAATTCCTAAAAAAGATAAAGAATATGAATAAATTCATATTTTAAATTTTAATATAAGAAAACTATGAACAATACATGCAGAATATATGAATGTAGCTTTGCAAAGGTTAATTACTGCACTCATCTTAATTTTTTAAATCATCATGCTATTTTCATTAGAGCCTCTCCTCACTTAACAACGGAGTTCCGTTCCTAAGACCACATCAGTAAACAAATTCATCACTAAGCAAGGAGCATACTATAATAGTAGTGGGTTTGTGTCAACCATCTTTGATATTGTTTTAACGTCACCTTTGCACCATTTATAATGTTTTTAGTATATTTTTAAATGTTTACAGAGTAGTGCACTGTATATTGTAATAAACAGAATAGAGGAAATCAGCTCTAATATACATTATTTAGGTATGCATACTGGTCAGAGAGCCCATCATAGGTCCAAGTCATTGATAAACGTCGAAGTCATTTCCCCGTCGCTAAGTGGGGAGAGGCTGTATTTCATATATTCAAGCAATTTATCGATATTATCTCTTTGTGATTATTATGCCTCATACTACATGAGAATTTTCTGTGAATGAGATCTGTAGCTCTTTCAGGTCTATTTATTCCTTCATAAACTTTCTATGTACAGTAAATATAAAAAAAAAAAGGCCAGACAAAGATTCAACATGTCTGGTCCAGTCAAATGCTCAATAAAATGGACCAACTCCCTTAATTGCAAGTTTGTACAGACAAGGATTTGCACAGGACCTGCCCATTTTCACTGTGGTGGTAGAGACAAGCCTCTTGTGTCCAACTGGAAATTATGTTGCCAGAGACAAAATAACTGCTTACAAGTAGAGCAGACAGGGTAAGGGCAGGTGGTGGACGGGACCTGTCCTTTTTCACTGTGGTGTTCAACTAAAAATTATGTAGCCAGAGATAAAATGATTGTTTACTAAGACATAGCAATAGTGGGCAAGTGTGGTCAGCCTACCAGCCAGGTAAGGCCGAGCTTGTTTAAGAATTGCAGACATCTGATTCACGTACAGTTCTTCTCTGCTGCCCTTGACTGGTACACGTACAGTATGCCTGCCTTCCTCCCTTCTACCAACAACCCATGCCCCTCCTTCCTAATCACTTCCAACACACCATCCGCCATTACTCCATTTAATAGGGAGGGAGTATGGGTGAGAGAAAGGGGGAAGGGAGGGAGGGAGGGACAGGACAGGACGGGATGGGATGGGACGGGATGGAATGGGAGGGGAGGAAGGGGAGGGGAGAGGAAGGAGGGAGAAAGAGAGGGAGAGAGGGAAACAGGGAGAGATCAAAGCATGCTTGAATTAGTTTTTTCTTTTTATGTCCAGTCAGTTCATCAATATAGTGGACTAAATCTGTTTTACTGGGCATTTGTCCATATTCAGTAGTTGATCAATTAAGATTATTAAGTGAACTACATCAGCATAAATGAAATGTCAATATCAAGGAATTTTGGTAAATCAGACACCCACTCCCCCGGTTAGTATGTTTTACTGAACTTTTACTGTACTTGTGTGTAAGTCATGCGTTGCTTGATGACAGGGATTTTTTTTTTTTTTTTTTTCAACAAGTCGGTCGTCTCCCACCGAGGCAGGGTGACCCAAAAAAAAAGAAAGAAAATCCCCAAAAAGAAAATACTTTCATCATCATTCAACACTTTCACCACACTCACACATTATCACTGCTTTTGCAGAGGTGCTCAGAATACAACAGCTTAGAAGCATATACGTATAAAGATACACAACATATCCCTCTAAACTGCCAAACCCTTGTTAAATTTAGTAATTTATACAAGAGAAGGGGTTACTAGCCCCTTGCCCCCGGCATTTTAGTCGCCTCTTACAACACGCATGGCTTATGGAGGAAGAATTCTGTTCCACTTACCCATGGAGATAAGAGGAAACAAACAAGAACAAGAACCAGAAAGAAAATAGCAGAAAACCCAGAGGGGTGTGTATATATATGCTTGCACATGTATGATAAGATAAGATTTCGTTCGGATTTTTAACCCCGGAGGGGTAGCCACCCAGGATAACCCAAGAAAGTCAGTGCGTCATCGAGGACTGTCTAACTTATTTCCATTAGGGTCCTCAATCTTGTCCCCCAGGATCCAACCCACACCAATCGACTAACACCCAGGTACCTATTTGCTGCTAGGTGAACAGGACAATAGGTATAAGGAAACGTGTCGAAATGTTTCCACCCGCTGGGAATCGAACCCGGGCCCTCCGTGTGTGAAGCTGGAGCTTTAGTGTGTAGTGTGACCTAAGATTAAGTAGAGGTAGCAAGACGTACCTGAATTCTTGCATATTTATGAGACTTTTTCGTCAAAATTTTGTCCCAGTTTTCTTTCACCACCTCGGTTTTCGTTGAGTTGACAGTGGTCCGCAGTACTGAACATGTCTGCCCGCACCCACACAAGCATCCCACGTGTTCTGAGTCAGTTTGGCTTTGTTGCTTGTTGGTAGAGGGTGGTAGTGATGCTGGTAGAAGGTGGTAGTGATGGTGGCAGTGATGGTGGTAGAACGTGGTAATGATGGTGGTAGTGATGTTGGAAGAGGGTGGTAGTGATGGTGGTAGAGGGTGGTAGTGGCTGTGATGGTGGCAGAGGGTGGTTGTGATTGTGATGGTGGTAGTGGTTGTGGTGGTAGAGGGTGGTCATGATTGTGGCAGAGGGTGGTAGTGATGGTGGTAGAGGGTGGTAGTGATGGTGGTAGAGGGTGGTAGTGGTTGTGATGGTGGTAGAGGGTGGTAGTGGTTGTAATGGTGGTAGAGGGTGGTAGTGGTTGTGATGGTGGTAGAGGGTGGTAGTGATTGTGGTAGAGGGTGGTAGTGATGGTGGTAGAGAGAGGTAGTGATGGTGGTAGAGAGAGGTAGTGATGGTGGTAGTGGTGTGATGGTGGCAGTGATTAATAATAATTAATAATAATTAAGAGAGTGGTGAAGCAATGTAAAAAGAGAACAAATGAGAGAGTGGGTGAGATGTTATCAACAAATTTTGTTGAAAATAAGAAAAAGTTTTGGAGTGAGATTAACAAGTTAAGGAAGCCTAAAGAACAAATGGATTTGTCAGTTAAAAATAGGAGAGGAGAGTTATTAAATGGAGAGTTAGAGGTATTGGGAAGATGGAGGGAATATTTTGAGAAATTGTTAAATGTTGATGAAGATAGGGAAGCTGTGATTTCGTGTATAGGGCAAGGAGGAATAACATCTTGTAGGAGAGAGGAAGAGCCAGTTGTGAGTGTGCGGGAAGTTCGTGAGGCAGTAGGTAAAATGAAAGGGGGTAAGGCAGCCGGGATTGATGGGATAAAGATAGAAATCTTAAACGCAGGTGGGGATATAGTTTTGGAGTGGTTGGTGCAATTATTTAATAAATGTATGGAAGAGGGTAAGGTACCTAGGGATTGGCAGAGAGCATGCATAGTTCCTCTGTATAAAGGCAAAGGGGACAAAAGAGAGTGCAAAAATTATAGGGGGATAAATCTGTTGAGTATACCTGGTAAAGTGTATGGTAGAGTTATTATTGAAAGAATTAAGAGTAAGACGGAGAATAGGATAGCAGATGAACAAGGAGGCTGCTTTAGGAAAGGTAGGGGGTGTGTGAACCAGGTGTTTACAGTGAAGCATATAAGTGAACAGTATTTAGATAAGGCTAAAGAGGTCTTTGTGGCATTTATGGATTTGGAAAATGCATATGACAGGGTGGATAGGGGGGCAATGTGGAAGATGTTGCAGGTGTATGGTGTAGGAGGTAGGTTACTGAAAGCAGTGAAGAGTTTTTATGAGGATAGTGTGGCTCAAGTTAGAGTATGTAGGAAAGAGGGAAATTATTTCCCAGTAAAAGTAGGCCTTAGACAAGGATGTGTGATGTCACCGTGGTTGTTTAATATATTTATAGATGGGGTTGTAAGAGAAGTAAATGCGAGGGTCTTGACAAGAGGCGTGGAGTTAAAAGATAAAGAATCACACATAAAGTGGGAGTTGTCACAGTTGCTCTTTGCTGATGACACTGTGCTCTTGGGAGATTCTGAAGAGAAGTTGCAGAGACTGGTGGATGAATTTGGTAGGGTGTGCAAAAGAAGAAAATTAAAAGTGAATACAGGAAAGAGTAAGGTTATGAGGATAACAAAAAGATTAGGTGATGAAAGACTGGATATCAGATTGGAGGGAGAGAGTATGGAGGAGGTGAATGTATTCAGATATTTGGGAGTGGACGTGTCAGCGGATGGGTCATTGAAAGATGAGGTGAATCATAGAATTGATGAGGGGAAAAGGGTGAGTGGTGCACTTAGGAGTCTGTGGAGACAAAGAACTTTGTCCTTGGAGGCAAAGAGGGGAATGTATGAGAGTATAGTTTTACCAACGCTCTTATATGGGTGTGAAGCATGGGTGATGAATGTTGCAGCGAGGAGAAGGCTGGAGGAAGTGGAGATGTCATGTCTGAGGGCAATGTGTGGTGTGAATATAATGCAGAGAATTCGTAGTTTGGAAGTTAGGAGGAGGTGCGGGATTACCAAAACTGTTGTCCAGAGGGCTGAGGAAGGGTTGTTGAGGTGGTTCGGACATGTAGAGAGAATGAAGCGAAACAGAATGACTTCAAGAGTGTATCAGTCTGTAGTGGAAGGAAGGCGGGGTAGGGGTCGGCCTAGGAAAGGTTGGAGGGAGGGGGTAAAGGAGGTTTTGTGTGCGAGGGGCTTGGACTTCCAGCAGGCGTACGTGAGCGTGTTTGATAGGAATGAATGGAGACGAATGGTTTTTAATACTTGACGTGCTGTTGGAGTGTGAGCA
The DNA here is from genome assembly GCF_038502225.1 of Cherax quadricarinatus. NCBI lineage: Eukaryota > Metazoa > Arthropoda > Malacostraca > Decapoda > Parastacidae > Cherax > Cherax quadricarinatus. Next base: position 19,079,045 of record NC_091317.1, read on the forward strand.
AAGTAACATTTATGAAGGGGTTCAGGGAAACCGGCAGGCCGGACTTGAGTCCTGGAGATGGGAAGTACAGTGCCTGCACTCTGAAGGAGGGGTGTTAATGTTGCAGTTTAAAAACTGTAGTGTAAAGCACCCTTCTGGCAAGACAGTGATGGAGTGAATGATGGTGAAAGTTTTTCTTTTTCGGGCCACCCTGCCTTGGTGGGAATCGGCCAGTGTGATAATAAAAAAAATAAAAAAAATATAATAATAATAATACAGTGGACCCTCAACCAGCGATATAAATCCGTTCCTGAGAGCTCATCGTTAGTCAAAATAATCGTTAGTCAAGTTAATTTTCCCCATAAGAAATAATGGAAATCAAATTAATCCGTGCAAGACACCCAAAAGTATTGAAAAAAAAAAATTTTACCACATGAAATATTAATTTTAATACACACAAACTGAAGATTACATGCACAGTTACATGACACTTACCTTTATTGAAGATCTGGTGATGATTGATGGGATGGGAGGAGGGGAGAGCGTTATCTTCTTACTGTTTAGAAGGGGAATCCCCTTCCATTAGCACTTGAGGCAGCAAGTCTTTTTCTGGGGTTACTTCCCTTGTTCTTTTAATGCCACTAGGACCAGCTTGAGAGTCACTGGACTTCTGTCGCACAACATATCTGTCCATAGAGGCCTGTACCTCTCGTTCCTTTATGACTTTCCTAAAGTGGTTCACAACATTGTCAGTGTACAGGTTGCCAACATGGCTTGCAGTAGCTGTGTCAGGGTGATTATCATCCATAAAGCTTTGCACTTTAAGCCACATTGCACAGATTTCCTTAATCTTAGAAGTAGGCAACTTCTTCAATTTCTCTCTCCCCTCCTCCGAAGCAGTTTCCTCAGGTCTGCCCTCTTGCTGTTCAAGATGATCTAGCAGCTCATCAGTGGTTAGTTCTTCACTGTCCTCCACCACCAACTCTTCCACATCCTGCCCACTAACCTCCAACTCCAAGGACTTCCCCAATGCCACAATGGATTCCTCAACTGGCATAGGATTCTCAGGGTTAGCCTCAAACCCTTCAAAATCCCTTTTGTCTACACATTCTGGCCACAGTTTTTTCCAAGCAGAGTTCAATGTCCTCTTAGTCACTTCCTCCCAAGCCTTACCTATAATGTTTACACAATTGAGGATGGTAAAATGATCTTTCCAAAACTCTCTTAGAGTCAGTTGAGTTTCTGAGGTCACTACGAAGCACCTTTCAAACACAGCTTTTGTGTACAGTTTCTTGAAGTTGGAAATAACCTGCTGGTCCATGGGCTGCAGGAGAGGAGTGGTATTAGGAGGCAAAAACTTCATCTTAATGAAGCTCATGTCCCTAGAAAGTCGCTCTGCCACATCTGTAGGATGACCAGGGGCATTGTCTAATACCAGGAAGCACTTAAGGTCTAATTTCTTTTCAATTAGGTAATTTTTCACATCGGGGGCAAATGCATGGTGTAACCAGTCATAGAAAAAGTCCCTAGTGACCCATGCCTTACTGTTTGCCCTCCACAGCACACACAAATTAGCCTTGAGGACATTGTTTTTCCTGAACACTCTGGGAGTTTCAGAGTGATACACCAATAAAGGCTTCACTTTGCAATCACCACTAGCATTGGCACACATCAACAAAGTAAGCCTGTCTTTCATAGGCTTATGTCCTGGGAGTGCCTTTTCCTCCTGAGTAATGTATGTCCTGCTTGGCATTTTCTTCCAAAACAGGCCTGTTTCATCACAATTAAACACTTGTTCAGGTTTCAATCCTTCACTGTCTATGTACTCCTTGAAGTCCTGCACATATTTTTCAGCCGCTTTGTGGTCCGAACTGGCAGCCTCACCATGCCTTATCACACTATGAATGCCACTACGCTTCTTAAATCTCTCAAACCAACCTTTGCTGGCCTTAAATTCACTCACATCACTAGTTGCTGGCATTTTTTTAATTAAATCGTCATGCAACTTCCTAGCCTTTTCACATATGATCGCTTGAGAGATGCTGTCTCCTGCTATCTGTTTCTCATTTATCCACACCAATAACAGTCTCTCAACATCTTCGAGTACTTGCGATCTCAGTTTCGAAAACATAGTTGCACCTTTGGCAAGAACAGCTTCCTTGATTGCCGTTTTCTTGCCCACAATAGTAGCGATGGTTGATTGGGGTTTATTATACAACCTGACCAGCTCAGAGATACGCACTCCACTTTCATATTTATCAATGATCTCTTTCTTCATCTCCATAGTAATTCTCACCCTTTTTGCTGTAGGGTTGGCACTAGAAGCTTTCTTGGGGCCCATGGTGACTTATTTTGCAGGTGCAATCACTAAAAAGGCTGTGATAATATGAAATGTTCCAGTTGCATGTTTGGAAGCGACCGCGGTGGCTGGCTGGCTTGTAAACACTGGCACCAAAGGGACAAGTGAGGCGCGCTCAGGCCAAAGTGGACGCGTATGGTACGGAACAAAAAGCGCTGGTCGGGTTTTTAAGCGCTAGTCGAGGCAAAATTTTTGCGTTTAAATGAATCGCTAGTCAGATTTATCGTTAATCGATGCAATCGCTGGTTGAGGGTCCACTGTAATAATAATAATAATAATAATAATAATAATAATAATAATAATAATTTTATTTCTTTGTAAAGGTTACAATGTGTAATTACAGTTTTGATTTGCTAAGTACAAAGATAGCCACTATCATGCCGAGGCATTTCGGGCAAACTAATCCTAATACATAGTAACTAATTAAAACTAGATAAGATAATAGTACATTGTAATTATTACTTAAAACTATACATAGAATAGTGGTTAGCTGTTTTACAATCTTATTTGGACTTATTAAATCTTATGTATCCTTAGTACAAAATCTAATTTACAGGGAATGGTGCAGGTGGTAATATTTTATGGAATGGCAGAATTAAAAGCTAGGAGGTCACATGATAAAACTAGCCAGTAGATGTTTGGTTGATTTGGTTAATATTGTGAGATAAGATGATTTTTTAGCAGAGTCCTAAATTTATAAGTTGTCTGGGGATCCTTGACCTGTTCTGGTAGCGAGTTCCAGATCTTTTGGCCTTTTATATGCATAGCGTTCTTGCATAGTGAGAGTCTTACTCGAGGGATGTTGAAAAGGGCCTTATGCCTTGTATTGTGACTGTGCATTCTGTTGTAACTGTCGAGGAGTAGTTTTAGGGGAGGGTTTACAGTGGAGTTTAAAGTTCTGTATATGTAGTAGGCACAATAATAAGAGTGTATGTCTTGTATATTTAGCAAGCTGAGTCTTTTGAAAAGTGGTGGGGTGTGCTGTCTAGCACAGGAGCTGGTTATCACCCGCAAAGCAGCTTTTTGTTGGATTATTAAGGGTCTAAGGTGGTTGGCTGTGGTTGAGCCCCAAGCACAGATACCTTAGGTGAGGTAAGGATATACAGTGGACCCCCGGTTTACGATATTATTTCATTCCAGACGTATGTTCAGGTGCCAGTACTGAACAAATTTGTTCCCATAAGGACTATTGTGAATTAGATTAGTCCATTTCAGACCCCCAAACATACACATACAAACGCACTTACATAATTGGTTGCATTGGGAGGTGATCGTAAAGCGGGGATCCACTGTATTAGAGAGTGGTACAGGGTAAGGAGAGTCATTTGTGGTACATAGTAGGGTATCTTGGAAAGGATTCCTACTGATTTGGAAATTTTATTGGCTATGTGATGGGTATGGGACTGAAATTTAAGATTACCGTCAAGGAGAAGACCTAGAAATTTGCCCTCCGTGTGTCTTGATATTTTTTTTTTTCAACAAATCGGCCATCTCCCACCGAGGCAGGGTGACCCAAAGAGAAAGAAAATCCCCAAAAAGAAAAAGCTTTCATCATCATTCAACACTTTCACCTCACTCACACATAATCACTGTTTTTGCAGAGGTGCACAGAATACAACAGTTTAGAAGTATATACATATAAAAACACACAACTTATCTCTCCAAACTGCCAATATCCCAAACCCCTCCTTTAGAGTGCAGGCACTGTACTTCCCATTTCCAGGACTCAAGTCTGGTTATATAAAATAACCGATTTCCCTGAATCCCTTCACTAAATATTACCCTGCTCACACTCCAACAGATCGTCAGGTCCCAAATACCATTTGTCTCCATTCACTCCCATCTAACATGCTCACGCACGCTTGCTGGAAGTCCAAACCCCTCGCCCACAACACCTCCTTTACCCCCTCCCTCCAACCTTTTCGAGGACGACCCCTACCCCGCCTTCCTTCCCCTACAGATTTATACGCTCTCCATGTCATTCTAATTTGATCCATTCTCTCTAAATGACCAAACCACCTCAACAAACCCTCTTCAGCCCTCTGACTAATACTTTTATTAACTCCACACCTTCTCCTAATTTCCACACTCCGAATTTTCTGCATAATATTTACACCACACATTGCCCTTAGACAGGACATCTCCACTGCCTCCAACCGCCTCCTCGCTGCAGCATTTACAACCCAAGCTTCACACCCATATAAGAGTGATGGTACTACTATACTTTCATACATTCCCTTCTTTGCCACCATAGATAACATTTTTTGCCTCCACATATACCTCAATGCACCACTCACCTTTTTTTCTTCATCAATTCTATGATTAACCTCATCCTTCATAAATCTATCCGCTGGCACGTCAACTCCCAAATACAGTGGACCCCCGACATTCAATGGCATCGACATTCAATAAATCCGACATTCAATGCATTTTAACGCAAAAATTTCGCCTCGACATTCGATCGAAAACTCGTTATTCGATACGATTCGTACGAGACGTGTCCACGTGTGGCCTGAACTGCCCCACGTGTGCCAGTGTTTACAAGCCAGCCAGTGTGCGCGCATCTAAGGATACATTCGGTACATTCCATATTATCCATATTATCACTGTTTTTGGTGCTTGTTTCTGCAAAATAAGTAACCATGGGCCCCAAGAAAGCTTCTAGTGCCAACCCTTCGAGAAAAAAGGTGCTAATGACTATTGAGTTGCCTACTTCAAAGATTAAGGAAATGTGTGCAAAGTGGCTTGAAGTGCAAACCTTTTTTGATGAAAATCACCCTGACACAGCTACTGCAAGCCGTGCTGGTGACTATTACACTGATAATGTTGTGAATCACTTTAGGAAAGCTATAAAGGAACGAGAGGTACAGGCCTCTATGGACAGATATGTTGTGCGACAGAAGTCCAGTGACTCTCAAGCTGGTCCTAGTGGCATTAAAAGAAGAAGGGAAGTAACCCCGGAAAAAGACTTGATACCTCAAGTCCTAATGGAAGGGGATTCCCCTTCTAAACATTAACACCATCCACACTCTCCCCTCCTCCCATCCCATCAATCATCACCAGATCTTCATTAAAGGTAAGTGTCAATTATTCTATTGTTATTAATTTATTGTTATTGTAATTATTCTATTGTATTAAACTTAATATTTCATGTGGTAAAAATTTTTTTTTTTATACTTTTGGGTGTCTTGCACGGAATAATTTGATTTCCATTATTTCTTATGGGGAAAATTAATTCGACTTTCAATATTTTCGACATTCGACGAGCTCTCAGGAGCGGATTAATATCGAATGTCGAGGGTCCACTGTATCTGAAAACATTCACTTCTTCCATACTCCTCCCCAATTTGATATCCAATTTTTCTTTATCTAAATCATTTAATACTCTCATCACCTTACTCTTTTCTTTTCTTTTCTTTTCACCTTACTCTTTTCATTTATCAGTATGTTGAGTTGAATATTTGAGGCTCTGTTGCCAAATAGGGTTAAAATCCCCCCCCCAAAAAAAAAAAAAAATACAAAATTAAGAATTTTGGGGTACAATATAATGATATATTGTTCAATTCCTTCCATACAATTCATCTTTAACCTTTACTTGTTCATGTAAAGTCAACTATAACATCCTAAACATTAACAATTTGGCACAAATTTTACCAGTGTTGCCATATCAAAAATCATTATTTTATTTTTTCTCTTCTTATTTTTGGGCAAACTCTATGAAACCTCTAGTACATATACACTTCAAACCACCTTCTTAACTTACAATAAAAAAAAATAATTGAAATCAGACCATCATTAAAATTTTCCTAGTTGAATCCTGCTCTCCCTCTTAATATTTTCAGGCCACAGTGAACTACAGATAACTGAAACCACGGAAACTGAACCCACGGATACAGGGGGGTCTACTCTACTTATAAAAACCTAGATGATATAGCCTATTACACACCTAAGCTATATGGTTTGTTTGATTTTCATTATAGATTTGCTTGTAAGTAGATAATGCATCATGAACATTCCTCTCTATTAATGAAAACCTAGATGAAAACACAAGATGTATTAGGCTGCTGCGGGTATAACACTGCATACTGTTTTACAGTAAACATATTTATGTGTAGAAAGAGTACACTCTAGAATAACAATAAAAAGAAATGTAAATACATAAACCAGTAACATAGTTGTTTATTATCATCATTATCAAGTATTATGAACTGTACAAATTGTATATGCTATACTTTTATATGACTGGCAGTACATTAGGTTCGTTTACACCACTATTGTATATGTGGACTGTTGATGACCAAAACGTTATGTTGCACATGACTATATGTTCTGAATAATGTTTATCATGGCACCGTAGCTCACTAGGTACTGTACACCTCAAAGTAAACACTATTATAATGCAAGATGTTCAAAAAGAAATGTAACCCATTGTGTTTTGTTTCTGTTTCACTGAGTATTAGGTAAAAAGAAAGGAGCTCATATTACAAGAACATATTCATTTAGCAAAGAAAGCATATCAAGAGACATTTAAATAAGTGTTCAATAACTTGTCATGTACATTTATTTAAAACCTGAACTACCAACACATTCACATTTTGTAATTTATTAATAAACATGCATTTTCCATCAACTGTGTCATTTTTGAACACCCTGTATAATATTAACTATCAATGCTGAACAAAATGTTAAATAAAAAATCTTTACTATTATAGCATACCTAAGGTATTATGAACACCGTCAGCTTCTGGTTTAAGAGTTTCATCCAAGCGCTGGAGATTGTGGACCAAGATGGTGATAACTTGACCCTCCAGCAGAGCTTCAATGACTGCCTCACCTCCAGTTTCCTCCTGCAAGTCCTCCACTTCAGTCATCTCCTGCAGTAACAAGGTGACATGTCAATTTTATTTCACTTTGTATTCAGTACCTGAGAATGAAAACTAATGTAAAGCATCTGTTTTAGTTATCAGTTAAAGTTAACTAAAAATCAAGTGGTGTTCCACAGGTTCATAAAATGGTTTTTCAGTCTGTAATGAGGAATAATAGATAAGTGTCAGTTGCCACATCAACTGAAGGAGGTATTACCAGCCCCAATAACCCCAGCTCCCTACTCCAGCTTTTCTCAGAATGGAAACAAGGTTAGAATTACTCTTAAAATTATTTCCTTGTCTTCCCTTCTTATTCCACCAGTCTTGTGCAGTGAAAAAAAAAAATGAATGTGCATTAAGGTACATGTATGTTCATGTGTGGGAGTGAGTTGTAAGAGTGTCAGAATTAATGAATGAGCTCACCACAGAAGAACTTCAAGACCTGCATAAGGAGCAGGAGGAAGAAGTGGTTGATGAAATATCTTCAGAGGAGGAGGAGGAGGAGGAGGAGGAGGAGGAGGAGGAGGAGGAGGAGGAGGAGGAGGAGGAGGAGGAGGAGGAGGAGGAGGAGGAGGAGGAGGAGGAGGAGGAGGAGGAGGAGGAGGAGGAGGAGGAGGAGGAGGAGGAGGAGGAGGAGGAGGAGGAGGAGGAGGAGGAGGAGGAGGAGGAGGAGGAGGAGGAGGAGGAGGAGGAGGAGGAGGAGGAGGAGGAGGAGGAGGAGGAGGAGGAGGAGGAGGAGGAGGAGGAGGAGGAGGAGGAGGAGGAGGAGGAGGAGGAGGAGGAGGAGGAGGAGGAGGAGGAGGAGGAGGAGGAGGAGGAGGAGGAGGAGGAGGAGGAGGAGGAGGAGGAGGAGGAGGAGGAGGAGGAGGAGGAGGAGGAGGAGGAGGAGGAGGAGGAGGAGGAGGAGGAGGAGGAGGAGGAGGAGGAGGAGGAGGAGGAGGAGGAGGAGGAGGAGGAGGAGGAGGAGGAGGAGGAGGAGGAGGAGGAGGAGGAGGAGGAGGAGGAGGAGGAGGAGGAGGAGGAGGAGGAGGAGGAGGAGGAGGAGGAGGAGGAGGAGGAGGAGGAGGAGGAGGAGGAGGAGGAGGAGGAGGAGGAGGAGGAGGAGGAGGAGGAGGAGGAGGAGGAGGAGGAGGAGGAGGAGGAGGAGGAGGAGGAGGAGGAGGAGGAGGAGGAGGAGGAGGAGGAGGAGGAGGAGGAGGAGGAGGAGGAGGAGGAGGAGGAGGAGGAGGAGGAGGAGGAGGAGGAGGAGGAGGAGGAGGAGGAGGAGGAGGAGGAGGAGGAGGAGGAGGAGGAGGAGGAGGAGGAGGAGGAGGAGGAGGAGGAGGAGGAGGAGGAGGAGGAGGAGGAGGAGGAGGAGGAGGAGGAGGAAAGCAGTAAGGGCAATATTTCCACTGCAGAAATTAAGGAACTGTGTTACCATTAGGCTCAAACACAGAGCCTGGCAGAAAAATGGCATAATAGGAGCATCAAAAGTTCAATGACACTGTTGTTGATCACTTTAGAAAAATTTTTAAAAGTTATTAAATGCAGACAACATTGGACAGCTTCTTCAGCAAAGAAAAAAATCAAAAGCTAGTGATTCAATCCCTTTAATCCTCAAGTGCCAATGCAAAGAGACAGAAAAGAGAAGAAAACACCAGACAGGCAATCACTTGATTTTTTTATGGAAGGTGACAAACTTTCCAAACAATAACATTTCTCCACCTTTCTCTTAGGCCATCAGCACTCCTCAGTAAAGGTCAAGTGCAGTTAATTTTTCATATATTTCATGTATTTATTGCTTTTATACTTTTCATGTATCATTTTAAGAATGTAACTATTATTATACAGGTTTAAATAAGCAATATTTTCACTTAAAATGTTTTATAATTAGTAATTTTTTGGGGTATGGATTGGATTAATCCAATTTACATTATTTCTTATGGGAGAAATTGATTCAATATTTGTACAACACAATATATGAACAGCCTCCTGGAATGGATGATGTTCGAATATCGAGGTACCACTGAATCACCATTAACCAAGTTATATAGAATATCAAGGAAAGGGAGTTTACCTTAGGAATTCCATTTGGTTGACCATATGCTTAATGTTCGAGCCTAATAAATTTCTGATAGTAATGACTTTTCACAATAACTTTAGTTTCCTTAGTATATGTTATGCCCTAGGTAGTAGGTTGGTAGACAGCAACAACCCAAGGAGGTATTTCCGTCCCATCAAGTGAGTGTGAAACGGAAACCTATAACTGTTTTACATGATGGTAGGATTGCTGCCATAATTTTTTTCTGTCCCATAAACATGCAAGGTTTCGGGTACGTCTTGCGCCTTCTACTTACACTTAGGTCACACTACACATGCATGTATAAGCATATATATACAGACCCCTCTGGATTTTCTTCCTAGTTCTTGTTCTTGTTTATTTCTGCTTATCTCCATGGGGAAGTAGAACAGAATTCTTCCCCCATAAGCCATGTGTGTCATAAAAGGCAACTAAAATTCGGGGAGCAAGGGGCTAGTGACCCCTTCTCCTGTATTTATCATTAAATTAAAAAAGAGGAACTTTCGTTTTTCTTTTTGGGCCACCCTGCCTCGGTGGGTTTCGGCCAGTTTGTTAAAAGAAGATGAAAGATGTTGATATCCTCATTTACCTGTAATAATTAATTCATGCTTTTAAAAAGCCTGTTTAAGATACAAATACAGTGGAACTCTACTTGCGAGTTTAATCTGTTCCATGACCTTGCTCGCAACTGGATTTGCTCGTTTCCAGAGTCAATTTTCCTCATTTAAATTAACTGAAATGCAATTAATCCGTTTCAGTAGAATTATGTACTTCAATAATTTCGCTAATAACAACTCTACGGCTTATTTATCTATCTCAATTCATCTAATATGACATAATAAACAATATAAATAACATAGAAACCTGATATATACAGTAGGGCCCCACTTATATGGCAGGTTAGGTTCCAGGCTAATGCCGTAAAGTGGAAATCGCCGTAAAGTGGAACACCCTTTTTTTCCACTTATAAATGCATACAAATACTAGATAACAAGTTTACACTAACATACATTAAGTTAGCAATAGAACTAGGCATCAAAAAACAATAAAAAAGTACAATACACACATAGTGCACTCAGTACTTACCTTAACATATTTATAGTCTTAATAATCTAGGGTGAGACAAGTAGTATTTATTGTAAAAAATCAAGTGTGGTATGTAGGGTAGTCAGCCGGGCTACCATACCAGGCCAACCCACCCACACATATATTCTATGATATTTAAGCATCCCAGAGCAATAAAATGTATATACAGTTCACTCATTACTTACCTTAAAATATTTGTAGTCTTAATGTAGGGTCAGGAGTAAGTAAATGAGATAAAACGAATAAATGAGAGAGAAAGAATGAGCGCATGAGAGAGGACAGGTGCAGAGTTATGTAAACAAACCAGGCGAATGTAAGTCTTGTAAACAAACAAAGTGTACACGTCTGATTTGTGTACAAGTTATATTGTGTACAGGTTGTCTATACATAGATTTATTTTATTTTTTTTTTTATTATCACACTGGCCGATTCCCACCAAGGCAGGGTGGCCCGAAAAAGAAAAACTTTCACCATCATTCACTCCATCACTGTCTTGCCAGAAGGGTGCTTTACACTACAGTTTTTAAACTGCAACATTAACACCCCTCCTTCAGAGTGCAGGCACTGTACTTCCCATCTCCAGGACTCAAGTCCGGCCTGCCGGTTTCCCTGAACCCCTTCATAAATGTTACTTTGCTCACACTCCAACAGCACGTCAAGTATTAAAAACCATTTGTCTCCATTCACTCCTATCAAACACGCTCACGCATGCCTGCTGGAAGTCCAAGCCCCTCGCACACAAAACCTCCTTTACCCCCTCCCTCCAACCTTTCCTAGGCCGACCCCTACCCCGCCTTCCTTCCACTACAGACTGATACACTCTTGAAGTTATTCTGTTTCGCTCCATTCTCTCCACATGTCCGAACCACCTCAACAACCCTTCCTCAGCCCTCTGGACAACAGTTTTGGTAATCCCGCACCTCCTCCTAACTTCCAAACTACGAATTCTCTGCATTATATTCACACCACACATTGCTCTCAGACATGACATCTCCACTGCCTCCAGCCTTCTCCTCGCTGCAACATTCATCACCCATGCTTCACACCCATATAAGAGCGTTGGTAAAACTATACTCTCATACATTCCCCTCTTTGCCTCCAAGGACAAAGTTCTTTGTCTTCACAGACTCCTAAGTGCACCACTCACCCTTTTCCCCTCATCAATTCTATGATTCACCTCATCTTTCATAGACCCATCCGCTGACACGTCCACTCCCAAATATCTGAATACATTCACCTCCTCCATACTCTCTCCCTCCAATCTGATATCCAATCTTTCATCACCTAATCTTTTTGTTATCCTCATAACCTTACTCTTCCCTGTATTCACTTTCAATTTTCTTCTTTTGCACACCCTACCAAATTCATCCACCAATCTCTGCAACTTCTCTTCAGAATCTCCCAAGAGCACAGTGTCATCAGCAAAGAGCAACTGTGACAACTCCCACTTTATGTGTGATTCTTTATCTTTTAACTCCACGCCTCTTGCCAAGACCCTCGCATTTACTTCTCTTACAACCCCATCTATAAATATATTAAACAACCACAGTGACATCACACATCCTTGTCTAAGGCCTACTTTTACTGGGAAATAATTTCCCTCTTTCCTACATACTCTAACTTGAGCCTCACTATCCTCGTAAAAACTCTTCACTGCTTTCAGTAACCTACCTCCTACACCATACACCTGCAACATCTGCCACATTGCCCCCCTATCCACCCTGTCATACGCCTTTTCCAAATCCATAAATGCCACAAAGACCACTTTAGCCTTATCTAAATACTGTTCACTTATATGTTTCACTGTAAACACCTGGTCCACACACCCCCTACCTTTCCTAAAGCCTCCTTGTTCATCTGCTATCCTATTCTCCGTCTTACTCTTAATTCTTTCAATAATAACTCTACCATACACTTTGCCAGGTATACTCAACAGACTTATCCCCCTATAATTTTTGCATTCTCTTTTATCCCCTTTGCCTTTATACATAGGAACTATGCATGCTCTCTGCCAATCCCTAGGTACCTTACCCTCTTCCATACATTTATTAAATAATTGCACCAACCACGGTAGAATAAATAAAGAAGAACACTCCCATTCTCATGTAACATCATTTTGAGAAGAAATAACGCTCTGAGTGAAGGCAATGGAAATAAGTCACTCTGACTTTTTTTGGGTTATCCCAGGTTCTCTACACATATGCTGTTATATATGATAATCTATGTAACTGTATTTGTGTATACCTGAATAAACTTACATACATACAAAAGGAATAATTTTCTCCAGTTACCCCCAGTAACACATTTTCTCTTACGTTAGATTAGAGAAAATGTTATTCTTGCCGTCACTTGTACAAGTTATCTGGCTACCACATCTCATATTTATGTTTATTTATTCTATTGTGGGGTGTATTTATCATCTTTATATGTTATGTATCATGTTTATTATATAATTTTGAAAAAAATATCATGGATGGATTAATGAAAATGTGTAAATATTAATGTAATATACGACATTTAATGAGACTCAGTGATTATTATTATTATTATTATTATTATTATCATTTCTAATATGGCGTCACTTGTGCAAGGCGTCTGCTACCACATCTCATATTTATGTTTATTTATTCCCCTGGGGGGTGTATTTATCATATTTATATGTTATACATCGTGTTTATTATATAATTTTGAAAAAAATATCATAGATGGATTAATGAAAATGTGTATATTAACGTAATATACGACATTTAAATGAGACTCAGTGATTATTATTATCATTACTAATATGACGTCTGGAGACCTAAGACACTCTTATTTATTTTTTTATTTTTTTTATTTAGTAATTTTAGCATACATACAGAGGTACAAAAAAATACAGGTAAGAGCAGCATGCCAAAGCCACTTATATGCATAGCATTACGGGCTGGCTTAAAATTAACTTAAGATTAACTAAGCAATGACTTTAATGTGTAGCTGCATACCAGCACAGTATGTAAGTTTATTTAAGTACAGGTATACATAAGTATAATTATCAGAGTATATATAAAATATGAAATAACTTTTAAAAACACTTAAAATTTTGGAGTTTCCAGACATAATGGAGACTTAGTGCTTACGGATCTCACAGAGAATGTAAACAAACCGGGTGGGGCGCGGTGACCGTATTAGAAAGTCAGGTGAGGGGAGCCGTATAGCGAGTTTTGGTCATAATTTGAAATGACCGTACTAGCAGAGCGCCGTAAAGCGGGGCCCTACTGTACTCTAAAATTCATAAAATATGTAATTCGTGTAGTGGTATGGGCAGTGTCGGCGGTGGACAAGAGTTTGTCTGGAGAATGGACAAAATACTTCTTGAATAATTTTGCTAATATCATCTATACAGCTTATTTATCTATCACAGTTTATCTAATATGACATAACAAACAATATAAATAACATAGAAACCTGATATATACTCCAGAATGAATAAAATACAGTGGACTCCCGCCTTACGAATGCATCGCCTTACGTTAAATCCGCCATATGAAGCATTTGAACGCAAAAATTTTGCCTCGCCTTACGTGATTTGTCCAGGACGCGTCCCACGTGTGGCCTCAGCGCCAGTGTTTACAAGCCAGCCAGTGCGGTCGCATCTACGTATACATTTGGTACATTTCACATCATCCCAGTGTTTTTAGTGCTTGTAACTGCAAAATAAGTCACCATGGACCCCAAGAAAGCTTCTAGTGCCATCCCTGTGGTAAAAAGGGCGAGAATTAGTATGGAATTGAAAAAAGAGATTAAGGAAATGTGTGCAAAGTGGGTTGAACTGCAAACCTTTACGGATGAAAATCACCCTGACACAGCTACTGCAAGCCGTGTTGGCAACCTGTACAATGACAATGTTATGGCCCATTTTAGGAAAGTCTTAAAGGAATGGGAAGTACAGAGCTCTATGGACAAATTTGTTGTGCGACAGAGGTCCAGTGACTCAAGCTGGTCCTAGTGGCATTAAAAGAAGAAGGGAAGTAACCCCGGAAAAGGATGTGCTACCTCAAGTCCTAATGGAAGGGATTCCCCTTCTAAACAATAACAACTTCCACACTCTCCCCTCCTCCCATCCCATCAATCATCACCAGATCTTCAATAAAGGTAAGTGTCATGTATTCTGTTCTTAGTAGAGTAGTAATTGTGGATGTCTTCTTCAGTTTGTGTGTATTAAAATTAATATTTCATGTGGTCAAAAAATTTTTTTTTTCATACTTTGGGGTGTCTGGCACGGATTAATTTGATTTCTATTATTTCTTAATGGGAAAATTAATTCGCCTTACGATAATTTCGGCTTAGGATGAGCTCTCAGGAACGGATTAATATCATAAGGCAGGGGTCCACTGTATGTCATTATATATGGGACGCGTCGGCGGCCTACGAGAGTTTGTCTGGAGACAGGACAAAATACTCCTTGAATATTTCGCCATCATCAACTCTACGCCTTATTTATCTATCACAGTTCATCTAATATGAAATAATAAACAATATAAATAACATAGAAACCTGACATATACTCTAGAATGAATAAAATATGTCATTATGTAACAGGTGGAGGCGGCCACAACCACTCCCTCTTTGTTGTGGTAAACACTGCCATCTAATGATGGGCTTTAGAAGCCGTCTATTATTATAATTATTATATAGTACATTATTATTATTATTTTTTTTTTTAACAAGTCGGCCGTCTCCCACTGAGGCAGGGTGACCCAAAAAGAAAGAAAATCCCCAAAAAGAAAATACTTTCATCATCATTCAACACTTTCACTTCACTCACACATAATCACTGTTTTTGCACAGGTGCTCAGAACACAACAGTTTAGAAGCATACATGTATAAAGATACACAACATTTCCCTCCAAACTGCTAATATCCAGAACCCCTCCTTTAGAGTGCAGGCATTGTACTTCCTATTTCCAGGACTCATGTCCGGCTATATAAAAATAACCGGTTTCCCTGAATCTCTTCACTAAATATTACCCTGCTCACACTCTAACAGATCATCAGGTCCCAAATACCATTCATCTCCATTCACTATCGAACACGCTCATGCACGCCTGCTATAAGTCCAAGCCCCTCGCCCACAAAACCTCCCTTACCCCTTCCTTCCAACCCTACAGATTTATACGCTCTCCATGTCATTCTACTTTGATCCATTCTCTCTAAATGACCAAACCACCTCAACAACCCCTCTTCAGCCCTCTGATTAATACTTTTATTAGCTCCACACCTTCTCCTAATTTCCACACTCCGAATTTTCTGCATAATATTTACACCACACATTGCCCTTAGACAGGACATCTCCACTGCCTCCAACCACCTCCTCGCTGCTGCATTCACAACCTAAGCTTCACACCCATATAAAAGTGTTGGTACTACTATACTTTCATGCATTCCCTTCTTTGCCTCCATAGATAACGTTTTTTGTCTCCACATATACCTCAATGCACCACTCACCTTTTTTCCCTCATCAATTCTTTGATTAACCTCATCCTTCATAAATCCATCCGCTGACACATCAACTCCCAAGTATCTGAAAACATTCACTTCCTCCATACTCCTCCTCCCCAATTTGATATCCAATTTTTCTTTATCTAAATAATTTGATACCCTCATCACCTTACTTTTTTTCTATGTTTACTTTCAACTTTCTACCTTTACACACACTCCCAAACTCATCCACTAACCTTTGCAATTTTTCTTTAGAATCTCCCATAAGCACAGTATCATCAGCAAAAAGCAACTGTGTCAATTCCCATTTTGTATTTGATTCCCCATAATTTAATCCCACCCCTTTCCCGAACACCCCATCTATAAATATATTAAACAACCATGGTGACATTGCACATCCCTGTCTAAGACCTACTTTTACCGGAAAGTAGTCTCCCTCTCTTCTACACACCCTAACCTGAGTCTCACTATATATACGTATCTTTCTTCTTTCAACACACCGGCCGTATCCCACCGAGGCAGGGTGGCCCAAAAGGAAAAACGAAAGTTTCTCCTTTTACATTTAGTAATATATACAGGAGAAGAGGTTACTAGCCCCTTGCTCCCGGCATTTTAGTCGCCTCTTACAACACGCATGGCTTACGGAGGAAGAATTCTGTTCCACTTCCCCATGGAGATAAGAGGAAATAAACAAGAATAAGAACTAGAAAGAAAATAGAAGAAAACCCAGAGGGGTGTGTATATATGTGCTTGTACATGTATGTGTAGTGTGACCTAAGTGTAAGTAGAAGTAGCAAGACGTACCTGAAATCTTGCATGTTCATGAGACAGAAAAAAGGACACCAGCAATCCTACCATCATGTAAAACAATTACAGGCTTTCGTTTTACACTCACTTGGCAGGACGGTAGTACCTCCCTGGGCGGTTGCTGTCTACCAACCTACTACCTATAATATATACGTATATATGTATAAAAATATACAACATATCCCTCCAAATTGCTAATATCCCAAACCCCTCCTTTAAAGTGCAGGCATTGTACATTGTAGCATTTCTTATATAGGTATAATTCAGAGGGCTGAAAGGTTGTTGAGGCAGTTTGGGCATTTTGAGAGGATGAAACAGCACAGAATAAATATGTAAGTGTACAAACTGAGAATGGAAGGAAGGAGAGGTAGGGATCATCCTAGGAAGGGTTGGAGAGAAGGGGAAACAGAGGTTTTGAGTGCTCGGGGCTTGAGCACCCAACAAACTTGTGTGAGCATGTTAGACTGGGGTAAGCAGACAAGTGATTTTCATGGCTTGATGCTATGTTGGAGTGTGAATCAGGTAGCATTCACGAAGGGATTCAGGGAAACCTGGACTTGAGTCCTGGAGATGTTAAGTATAGCGCCTACATTCTGAAGGAGGTATGAAATAAGGATATTGCAGTTCTGAGGGTTATTTGGATTGTAATGTTTGTGCACTACTGGCAAGACAGATAGTGAATAAATGATGGTCAATGTGTTGCCTTGATTTTCAGGCTACCCTAGCTTGGTGGGAGACAGCTTGTGTGTTAAACAATCATTATTACATTGTATTATTATTTTTAACACACCAGCCATCTCCCACCAAGGTAGGGTGACCCAAAAATGAAGAAACACTTTCACAATCAATCACTCCATTACTGTCTTGGTAGAGGCATGCCAATACTACAGTTGTAATTTCCCTCCAAACCACAATATTCCTACCCCTCCTTCAGAATGATAGCACAGTACTTCCCAGCTCCAGGACTCAAGCTGAGCTAACTGGTTTCCCTGAATCCCTTTATAAGTGTTACCTTGCTCATATTCCAACAGCACACATGCTCACACATTATTATTAAGTTCATAAGGAAATGCTAAACCCATAAGAATCATACAGTGCCTAGATCAAGAGCCCTTCACCAGAATCAGGTCATTCTTTTTCCCCCCTTGAGGAGTGGTCCTAGGACCACTCCTCTTTCTCATCTACATCAATGACCTACCGAATGCATCACAGCTACTCAAACCCATATTATTTGCAAATGACACTACATACATCTTCTCACACCCAAACCCAGCCATACTCACCAACAGTGTCAATGCTGAATTGCAAAAAATATCTACCTGGATGATGACGATTAAACTTACCCTAAATACTGACAAAACCTATTTCATTCAGTTTGGAACCAGAGCTGCAAATGTTCCACTTAACATAACACTAAATGGATCACCCATCACAAGACTCACAGAGGGAAAATTCCTAGGAATCCACCTAGACAGTAGCCTCAAATTCCAGACACACACAACAAATATCCAAGAAAATCTCTAAGACAGTAGGCATACTATCAAAGATACAATACTTTGTTCTACAATCAGCTCTCCTTGCACTGTATCACTCACTCATTTACCCTTATCTCACATATGGAATTTGTGCATGGGGGTCAACAACATCAAATCACCTAAGGCCACTAATAACCCAGTAAAAGACTGCTATCAGAATGATAACAAATTTCCACTCGTGACAGCATACTCCACCTCTATTCAAAAGTCTAAAGTTGCTCATCATAAAGAACATCCACACTTATTCATGTGCTTACTACATACATAGAACAATACATGCAAACATAAACCCTCCACTCAAACTTCTCACCAACTTTAACAGGACACACGACCATAACACAAGACACAGATCTCTGTTTGATGTACCCCATGTCCATATCACACTGTGTAAAAACTTGATGCACATAAAGGGCCCCAAAATCTGGAATTCATTACCAGAACATACTAAAGTAACCAGGCCTGAAAATCAATTGAAGACTCTTCTAAAAAACCACTTACTCGCCCAGGACTTAATAATCAGCACTCAATATTTAACATTACCAATAATTCTCCCAATTACTTAAATCTTAAAAATTCAAGGCAACATATTGCAAATTGATCATCTTTTGTTAAACATTGTAATGTGACAGATTAGTACAAGTATAATGCTTCATTATCAATAAGTTCAAATTTCATTGTTTCAAATACTCAACTGTACTTCATACTGTAAATTGTTTACTGTAATTTTTAACACTGAACTTTCATTGCTTGTTAATTTTAAGTTAATTTTAAGCCTGCCCATAATGCTCTGCATACAAGGGGCTTTTGGCATGTTCACCCAACTACTATAATTCCTTGTACAACTATGTATCATGTCCAAATAAAATATATGAATGAATATGAATATGTAAACAGAATATAGAGACAAAATATAATGGTGTTTGCATACCTGGAGAAGATCAACAGTTGCTATGGCTATGTCAGTGTTATCATGGCTGAGGAGAGCAAGCAAACTCTTTACCATTCCCAGCTCTACCAACACTGGGTAAAGCTCTGGCACAGTTGCCACTACATGCAACTCTTCTACTGCATCATTCAGATCAATTTCAGACTCCATAAACCTAAAAAAATATTGATAATAAACAATTTGCTTATTTAATAGTGTTAATATAGTATGCCAAGAAATACATATAAATAGTTATAAAAAATTAATCTGAAGAATTAATGAGACAAATAAAAAACCTGTCCATAATAAAAATTTAACATGCTGAATAATTTTTTCTTATGAAGCCGTATGTATACCAAAGGAATACAGAACTTTGATGGGGTCTAAAATGCTGAGTAAATGCATTTAAATATTCAAAATCCTGTGGCTCTCAATATTGCAACACAAAATATAAAACTACATAACCTGTAAAAGTGAGTCAAAATATCCTTTAAGTAATTGGAACATCATATACACATTATACTATATGAAATATATACATATATGACCTAACGAGATGCTGGAGTGTGAGCAGGGTAATATTTTGTGAAGGGATTCAGGGAAACCAGTTAGCTGGCTTGAGTCCTGGAAATGGGAAGTACAATGCCTGCACTTTAAAGGAGGCGTCTGGGATATTGGCAGTTTGGAGGGACTTCTAAACTGTCGTATCTGAGAGCCTCTGCAAAGACAGTGATTATGTATGAGTGATGGTGAAAGTGTTGAATGATGATGAAATTATTTTTCTTTCTTTTAGGTGTTTTCTTTCTTTTTGGGTCACCTTGCCTCAGTGGGAAATGGCCAATGTGTTAAAAAAAAATATATACATATATCCCATTTTGAGCAATTTAGTAAAAATATTGTCAAAAAATGTAAGTACAAAGCTTCTTTACATCATGTTTTTGGTGTATCGGTAATGGAATTTTTTCCCATTACTCCTCCATGTGAATAACCGAGTAGTATATTCACACTATAAAATTGGGAGAAATTTGAAATTGGGTTGGATCCCAATTTCAAAGCACTCTAAGCCCTTCCATGTCTAGGGTGCTGCCATTATTGTGGGGAAAAGACCTAGCATGAATCCTTGGTGTAAACACTTAACCTCTCAATCAGTTTATGGATGCATCCTTTATCATACTCTACCTTACATTTATCTATCTACTCTGTCATTCATTTCATCACCTGTCTCATCTCTCAATACTAACCAAGAAGTTTAACCCTTTCAGGGTCCATGCCATAGATCTACGGTTTTACATTGAGGGTCCAAATCGTAGATCTACGCCATGAGCTCAGCTCACTCTGATAAGATGTGAGCAGTAAATTTGGGCCTAGATATGAGAGAATACATCTATGTGGTATGTGTGAACCATATAAAACAAATCCTGCAGCACAGTGCATAATGAGAAAAAAAAACCTGAGACCGTAATTTTCGATTAAAACAGCAACTTTGCAGTGTTTTTTCGTATGTTTTTTATAGTTGTATTTGCGATTTCGTGGTCTCATTTGATAGTATGGAAGATATATTACAGAAATAAAGATGCTTTTGATTGGTTTTAGTACTGAAAATTGCTTGAAACTGAGCTCAAAGTAGCAGAAATGTTAATTTTTTGCTGATGTTCAAGAGAAAACAAATGACCCCACACGTCTAATACACACCAGCTGGTGGGTCTAATATACGTTCACAAATGTGCTGATATTATTTATACAATTATTACAATATTGTATAACAGTAAATCTTCTATTTTTTGGTTTGAATAAAAATTCATTATGTGAATTAAAAATCAAAATGGAATTCATTTGTAAAGTCTGAAAACATAACTAATGAACAGAGGAAATGTTAGTTTAGTGCCAAGAATGCCTGCATTGTTTATTCTGGACCCTATTTTGAAATTGGAATATTTTGAATTTTGCACTAAATTGGCAAAATTACCAATTTCCAATCACTTTATTTGGTAGCTGAAACAGTTGAGTTAGCGATTTCTTGTGCTCAATTGATAGAATAGAAGTAATACTAGTGAAATAGCAAATAATTTGGTCGACTGGAATAAGGTAATTGGCCTAAAATGGGAGTCAAAGTCAACAAAATCGCCAATGCGTAAATATCACTGACACATTAAAATTCACGAGAGCATATTTTCCATCAAATTTCGTACTTTTTGTTTTATTACCTTCAGAAAAAGATTCTCTACCATTTCATAAGAAAAATAACAAAATTATTTTTTGAAAATTCTTGGACACTGGTGCACACTTTGAAATTTGGCTTCTGGACCCTGAAAGGGTTAAGCATTAAATTATGCCTGTTCTAAAAAATCTGGGGCTAGAGATATACTTAAAAGTGGTGTAAGTGTGGTGGAGACAGTGAGTGCCTCTAGTATTAGAGAATCAACAATTCATTCAATTTGAGGTAGAGAGAACATAAAAACATATGCAATGAATAATCCAGATTCTAGCATGTTGAAAAGAGAGTCAAAGAGGTCAATACAGCTGAACAAAACAGAAAAGTTTCTGCATTGGTAGTAGCACTTGTAGTGGAAATTGTAATAACATTTCTAGTACCAACATTAGTAGTACTCAAGAAAAAAGAGCAGCTAGATAACACAAGTCCAGTAAGGGGTTCACAAAGAAATATTACATTAACCCTTTGACTGTTTCAGGCCCCTCTCTGAAACTGTCATTCTATGTCGCCAAATATTAAAAAAAAAAATAAATTATTTTTTCTTATGAAAATGTTAAGATTATTTTTCTGAGTGTTTTAGTCCAAAAAAAAAAATTTTTGCCATCGGTACTTACTGAGATATAGAGCTGTGAAGTTTGCAGAAAATGAGCCGCGTATGGCAACAGCGGCGACTGCCGCTCACCCGGTAAACTTTAGTTTACTTGTATTTGAAGGTTTTTTGTTTTTTTCACTATTTTATTTTTTCACATAACTTATGTGGCCTATGAGACCAAAGTATGGTGCAATGTATATATATACACTCGTTGTATACAACACAATAAGCACACAAACATAATTATCAATATATTGTTTACAAAACTTGTTTACAAAAACAAACAAACAAACAATCCTCCTCCTCCTCCTCCTTCTTCTCCTCCTTCTTCTCCTCCTCCTTCTCCTCCTTCTTCTCCTCCTCCTTCTCCTCCTCCTTCTCCTCCTCCTTCTCCTCCTCCTTCTCCTCCTCCTTCTCCTCCTCCTTCTCCTCCTCCTTCTCCTCCTCCTTCTCCTCCTCCTTCTCCTCCTCCTTCTCCTTCTCCTTCTCCTTCTCCTTCTCCTCCTCCTTGTCTTGTGTGTGAGTGTGTGGCTTATAATTGTTTTGAGTCAGAAGTCGGCAGCTGTCAAAGTGACATATTGTCTCATTAGTCACTTCCCCTACCGCCTGTCAAAACAATGGGGTCGGATGCTGCTTCCCCTCCTCCATTCTATCTAATTATCTTTCTCCCTCATTCTATATCTTTCAATCTGTCTCTCTTTCTATCTGTCTGCCTATCTCTGTCTCACAGGTACACATAAATACAAGTATACATAGTGTAAATTACCTAGGATAACCCAAGAAATCCAGACAAAGTGCTATACTCTGCTTGAAGATGTGAGTAAACGTGATGACACAGTCTTGTGGCTCTCTCTGAGACAGAGAGCTAGATGGACAGACAGGGAGCTTGACAGACAGACAAATAGACAGACAGAAATGTTTGTGTACCAGCAAAAACAAAGGGAGGGCGATGGTCATGTAATATTACCCTCCTTTACCCTCATCAAAGTCAGCTCTTATCAGATGTTATCTCCCCTTATCTTGTCACTGTCATGGGGTGGACTTTTTTTTTTCTTGCTTCAAGGGAACAATATTATTACATCTTCTTCTTCCTCCTCCTCCTCTTCTCCTTCTCCTCCTCCTCCTCCTCCTCCTCCTCCTCTTCCTTCCCTCCTCCTCCTCCTCCTCTTCCTCCCCTCCTCCTCCTCCATTGCTTTTGGTCTCAAACTCCTCCAAATCATGAAATTGATCTTCACTGACACATCCATCTGTGTTAGAGCATCACTTGGGAAGAGAAGAGTCCCAGATTTGCTGGGGAATCACATATTTCTTACCGCTAGACATGCTGAAAAAGGACAACTGAAATGGCATTCCCACAATGCACCACTGGCTCCCCGATTTTTTTTATATGGTGCACACTGACCATGGAGACCCATTCTCTCACATGTGGGCCTACCAGCTTTCTCCTGCTTGATTTGAAGCTGCTAGAATTTATGCGTATAAATACGTCAGAAACATTGGCTCGTAAGACGTATTTATACGTCGGAAACAGTCAAAGGGTTAAACTATAAAGCTCTTATTAATAATAGAGTAAAATATTGAATATTTTAAATTTACCACACTTTACCTGTCTAGACTTAAGTAGTCTTTAACCCCTTCAGGGTCGAGAGGCCCTCTCCTAAACTTGTTCTCAGGGTCGAAAATTTTTTGGAAAAAAAAAAAATTATTTTTTCTCATGAAAAGATAGAGAATCTTTTCCCGATCATAATGACACCAAAAGTATGAAATTTGATGGAAAACTTACAGAACTATGCTCTCACGAAGTTAGCAGTCTCGATGATGTTTACGCATCAGCGATTTCGCCCACTTTGAGCTTTATTTTCAGCCAATTCCAGTGTACTAATCAACAAAAAATCATAAACTATTTTGCTAGAACTCCATTTTTTCTATCGAATGAGTACAAGAAATCAGCCATTTACCAATTTCAACTATCCAATAAAGTGGCCAGAAATTAGCAATTTTGCCAATTTCACACAAATTTCAAAAGATGCCAATTTCCAAATAGGGTCCAGAATAAACAACAGACATTCCTGGCACTAAAATAACATTTCCTCTGTTCATTAGTCATGTCCCCAGGCCCCTCTTACATTTCTTTTGCTTTCCACTTTGAATTTTTATTCTCACAAAAAAATAGAAGATTTACTGTTATGCAGACTACTGCATTAGTGTAGAAATGGTATAAATAATATCAGCGCACTTGTGAAAGAATATCAGACTCACCAGTTGACGTGTATTAGACGAGTGGCATGATTTGTTTACTTTTGAACTTTGGCAAAAATCGAACATTTCTGCTATTTTGAGCTCAGTTTCAAGGTACTTTTCATTGTGAAACCAATCAACATCATCTCAGTTTCTGTAATATGTCTTCCATTCTATAAAATGAGACCAGGAAAACTAGAATACAGCCATAAATATCATACGAAAATACAGTGCAAAGTCGCTGTTTTAAACCAAAAACATGGTGAAAGTTTTTTTTCTCATTACGCACTGTGTGCTGCAGGATTTTTTTTATACTGTGAACACTGACCACATAGACCCATTCTTTCATATGTAGGCCTACCAGCTTTCCCTCGCTAGATTTGAAGGCGCTAGAATTTACACGTACTAGTATGTCAATAACCCTGGTGCGTAAGCCGTACTAGTACGTCGGAAACCCTGAAAGCGTTAAGTATTAGGTTAAGTCTGCTCAAAATGCCCCAGCATGATAGTGGCTTTCTTTTAACCAATCAAATTATGAAATGTGAATACACATTGTAACCTTTACAAAGAAATAAACTTTTGTTTTGTTTGTTTGTTTGAGAGGAGTACTGCAGTAGGCCTACTGGTTCAAATGTGGAAAAAGTCAAGAGAGAAACTGTGAGGAAAATACAGAAGACAGGAAAAAAGAGAAAAGATGAGAATTCAAAGGTTAGATTAAGTTGTAGGTGTTTTGAAGATTAGAGCATTTGACAATATACTGTACTAAGTAAAGCATACCACAACAGAAACAAAATCAGGACTTAGGTTCATGTTGGGAATATTGTATAGAAGGGCCAGTTTAACAATTCAGAGTCCGTGAAAGCTGGCAGAGGGATTGTTAGTTGTATCAGAGGACCAGCGAATAGGATGACTTGACCTCTACCATGAACACAAATATTAAAGAAAGGATGGGAGGAAGGAAGTAGTTAAACTTCCATTCAGCTTTGAACTTAAGAGACTGAAAAAGATTTAGTGCAGCAAGAAAGGGCTGAAACAGACTACAGTCAGGAGGCCCGAGTCCTGGTTTTATTTCTGTTGAATTATTTTTTATTTATTTTTTATTAACACATCGGCCGTTTCCCAGCAAGGTAGGGTGGTCCGAAAAAGAAAAACATTCACCATCATACACTCCATCACTGTCATGCCAGAGGCATGCTTACACTACAATTATAAAACTGTAACATTAATACCCCTCCGTCAGGGTGCAGGCACTGTACTTCCCATCTCCAGGACCCAAGTCTGGTCTGCGAGTTTCCTTGAATCCCTTCGTAAATATTACCTTTCTCACACTCCAACAGCATGTCAAGTCCTAAAAACCATCTGTCTAAATTCGCTCCTATCAAACATGTTCACGCATGCTTGCTGGAAGTCCAAGCCCTTCACACACAAAACCTCCTTTACCCCCTCTCTCCAACCTTTCCTAAGCCGACCTCTACTCCACCTTCCCTCCACTACAGATTTACACACTCTCGAACTCATTCTATTTTGTTCCACCCTCTCTACATGTCTGAACCCTCAACAACCCCTCCTCAGCCCTCTAGATAACAGTGTTGGTAATCCCACATCTCCTAGGTAGTAGGTTGGTAGACAGCAACCGCCCAGGGAGGTACTACCATCCTGCCAAGTGAGTGTAAAACGGAAGCCTGTAATTGTTTTACACGATGGTAGGATTGCTGGTGTCTTTTTTTTCTGTCTCATACACATGCAAGATTTCAGGTACGTCTTGCTACTTCTACTTACACTTAGGTCACACTACACATACATGTACAAACATATATATACACACCCCTCTGAGTTTTCTTCTATTTTCTTTCTAGTTCTTGTTCTTGTTTATTTCCTCTTACCTCCATGGGGAAGTGGAACAGAATTCTTCCTCCATAAGCTATTCATGTTGTAAGAAGCGACTAAAATGCCGGGAGCAAGGGGCTAGTAACCCCTTCTCCTGTATATATTACTAAATTTAGAAAGAAACTTTCGTTTTTCTCTTTGGGCCACCCTGCCTTGGTGGGATATGGCCGGTTTGTTGGGGAAAAAAAAAACCCGCACCTCCTCCTAATTTTTAAACAAATTCTCTGCATTATATTCATACCACACATTGCCCTCAGACACAACATCTCCACTGCCTCCGCCTTCTCCTTGTTGCAACATTCACCACCCATGCTTCGCACCCATATAAGAGGGTTAGTATAACTATGCTTTCATACATTCCCCTCTTTGCTTCCATGGACAAAGTTCTATGTCTCCACAGACTCCTCAGTGCACCACTCGCCTTTTCCCTTTGTCACTTCTATGATTCAACTCATCTTTCGTAAACCCATCTGCTGACATGTCCACTCCTAAATATCTGAATACATTCACCTCCTCCATAATCTCTCCCTCCAACCTCGTATACAATTTCTCGTTACCTAATTTTTTTTTATCACCCTACTGTTTTTTATATTCACTTTCAATTTTCTTCTTTTACATACCCTTATAAACTCATCCACCAGCCTCTGCAGCTTCTCTTCAAAATTCCCAAAAGCACAGTGTCATCAGCAAAGAGAAAGTGTGACAACCCCCACTTGCCAAACCACTTGCCACCACCCAAGCATTCACAACACCATCTAAAAATATATTGAACAACCATGGTGACATCACACATCCTTGTCTAAGGCCTACTTTTACTGGGAAATAATCTCCCTCTCTCCTACAAACTAACCTGAGCCTCACTATCCTCGTAAAAGCTTTTCACTGTTTTCATTAACCTACCTCCTATTCCACACATTTGCAACACCTGCCGCATGTCCTCCCTAGCCACCCTGTCATACGCTTTTTCCAAATCCATAAATGCCACAAAAACCTCTTTACTCTTATCATGATACTGTTCACCTATATGTTTCACTGTAAACACTGTCTACACACCCCCTACCCTTCCTAAAACCTCCTTGCTCATCTGCTATCCTACTCTACATCTTACTCCTAATTCTTTCAATAATAACTCTCCCATACACTTTACCAGGTATACTCAACAGACTTCTTCCCCTATAATTTCTGCTTTCTCTTTTGTCCACTTTGCCTTTATACAAAGGAACTATGCATGCTTTCCCTCTTCCATACATTTATTAAATAAAAGCACCAACAACTCCAAAATTATATCCCCACCTGCTTTTAACATTTCTATCTTTGTCCCATCAATCCCAGCTGCTTACCCCTTTCATTCTACCTACTACCTCACAAACTTTCCCCATACTCACAACTTGCTCCTCCTCACTCCTACAAGATGTTATTCCTCCTTGCCCTATACATGAAATCACAGCTTCCCTATCTTCATCAACATTTAACAATTCCTCAAAATATTCCCTCTATCTTCCCGATACCTCTAACTCTCCACTTAATAACTCTCCTCTTCTATTTTTAACAATCAAATCTATTTGTTCCCTAGGCTTCTTCAACTAATCTCCAAAACTTTTTTATTTTCAACAAAATATGTTGATAACATCTCACCCACTCTCATTTGCTCTCTTTTTACATTGTTTCACCACTCTTAACCTCTCTTTTCCTCTCTATATACTCCTCCCTCCTTGAATCACTTCTACTTTGTAAAAATCTCTCATATTCTAACTTTTTCTCTCTTACTACTCTCTTTACATCATCATTCCACCAATTGCCCTTCTTTCCTCTGGCACCCACTTTCCTGTGACCACAAACTTCAGCTGAACACTAACACTACATTCTTAAACCTACCCCATACATCTTCAACCCCAATGTTTTTTGTTTACATCTTACCCAAACTGCCTCCTCCTTTAGCCTTTAAGCTTCCATATTCCTTGTATCCCATCTACCTTTTACACTCACTGTAGCTACAACTAAAAAGTGATCTGATATATTTGTGGCCCTTCTATAAACATGTACATCTTGAAGTCAACCCAACAGTCTTTTATCTACCACTACGTAGTCCAACAAATTACCGTCATTACGCCCTGCATCATATCTTGTATACTTATTTATCCTCTTTTTTTCTTGAAATATGTATTACCCATAACCAAACCCCTTTCTATACAAAGTTCAATCAAAGGACCCCATTATCATTTACACCTGGCACCCTCTTTAAATGTTTCTCCTACTTTTGCATATAGTTCCCCTACCACAATTACACTTTCACTTCATTCAAAATTTCCTACACGCTTGCTTATCTCCCAAAATCTCTCTCTCTCTCATATACACTCCTCTCTTTTCCAGGTGCATACACTTATTATTACCCACTTTTTGCATCCAACTCTCATTTTAATCTACATAATCCTTGAATTTATACATTTATATTCCCTCTTCTCCTTCCATAACTGATCCTTCAACATTTTTCTACCCCTTCCTTAGCTCTAACTCTCTCAGAGTTTTGTTTCACTTAAAACTAGGACATCCAACTTCTTTTCACTGATAACATTAGCAATCATCTCTTTCTTATCATCCACACTACATCCATGCATATTCAAACATCCCAGTTTTATAAAGTTTTTCTTCTCTTTTTTAGTATTTTCTACAGAAGGGGTTACTAGCCTATTGCTAATGGCATTTTAGTTGCCTCATACGGAGGAAAGATTCTTTTCCACTTCCCCATGGAGAATAGAGGAAATAAAGAAGAACAAGAGCTATTAAGAAAAAAAGAAGAAAAACCTAGATGTGTGTATATATATATATATGCATGTGCATGCCTGTGTAGTGTGGCCTAAGTGTAAGTAGAAGTAGCAAGATATACCTGTTATCCAGCATGTTTATGAGACAGAAAAAGGGACACCAGCAATTCTACCATCATGTAAAACAGTTACAGGTTTCTGTTTCACACTCACTTGGCAGGATAGTAGTACCTCCCTGGGTGGTTGCTGTCTACCAACCTACTACCTGTTAAATATTTCATTTATTTATCTTTGATGTTGTTTTACTCTCTCCTAACTTGCTTCTTCTCTCTACTTAGTATGGAGTAGGCCTAGCAGTGCTCCTCATGTCTCATTTCTTTGTGTGTCCCCTCACAGGATGTGTTCTCTAGTTGTTCTATCTCATTAAGTTGCTACTCGTTTTCTCTGTTTGCTGCCACATCATGATGTTGCTGCTGCTGCCCCTTTTCTGACATGTCTTCTGGTTTTCTCCCCATTTTCTCACTTAGTTGTGACTAGATAATGGTCCAAGACAAACCAAAATGTCAAGTTTCCTTTAAAAAGCATGGATTATTTGTGCAAATCTTCACTTTTATCGTATATAGATACATAAGCAGAATTAACCAAATTAGAGCAGATTCACTGAAATAGTTAAAAGAACACTGGAAAACCATAGGCAATCCTGCCTTTAGAGGAATAGGTAATAATCCAATTTAAATCACTTTACAAAAATTATTACTCACTTCCTTGGATCATCAGGAAATTTTATTCGAAGCTCCTGGTTTTTCAATACTCTTTTCTCAAATCCAAGAATCATCTTCTTGAGTTTTGATTCATCCAGAGGACCCTCGGCCTTATTGAAGTTGACATGAAGAAACAATTATCTTATACTGTATAATTAAAAAATTTTGGTAAACAAATCATGACACCTTCTTTCAATTACAATGTCTAAGTAGTCCTGGTTCATTCAAAACATATTTATACCAATTAATATTATATATATTGTACTCAATAATGTTATATAATAAAATAAATATATCTGACATATACGTATAAGAAATTACCATTAGAAATATTTGAATTATGGCATTATGACTGCAAGAACAAATTATATACTGTACAGTACTGTGCATTATATATAGTATTAATCTTTGCATTATTTTGAAAAATATCTGTGAGTAGTTTCAAAGATTTTTCTACTTCTCAAAGCCCAACCCAAGATTAAACTACTTTCTTGACTGCAGGTCAACCAGGCCTATATAACCATCACAACCTTGCTAATCTGGCACATTTTGCAGAGAGCTGTCCAGTTTCCTCTTGAAAATTTCTACTCTTCTTAACATAATCAGCCATTTCCCAATAAAATAGAGTGCCCCCCCAACCACCCAAAAAAGAAACTCATTCACAAACATTCATTCAATAATTTTCTTGCAAGAAGTGCAAATGCATCACAAAAAAGGCTAAACTCATATGGGTAATATAGTGCTTTGTATTAACAAATTACAATATTTATATAATCAATTGACACAAATCTAAATTTTAATTCTATGCATGTGAATCACATAAAATGAAAATTATTACTCTTTGTTAAATTAAAAATTATTAAAAACTTTTAAA
The DNA here is from genome assembly GCF_038502225.1 of Cherax quadricarinatus. Taxonomy (NCBI): domain Eukaryota; kingdom Metazoa; phylum Arthropoda; class Malacostraca; order Decapoda; family Parastacidae; genus Cherax; species Cherax quadricarinatus. The sequence continues at coordinate 19,109,464 of NC_091317.1, forward strand.
AAATACAGGCTTCTTCATTCATTGACTGAAAAAGCCTGTTCCAAAGGTGAAACATCTAAACAAAGCTCCTCTCTGCAATTGTTTTTTTTTTCACCACAGTCCAGCATCACACAACCTAGTGCTAACATCTCTCTCAGACTACAGTATACATATTCAAACATAATGCAGAGAATCCGAAGTTTGGAGATTAGGAGGAGGTGCGGGGTTACCAAAACTATTATCCAGAGGGCTGAGGAGGGGTTATTGAGATGGTTTGGACATGTAGAGAGGGTGGAACAAAATAGAATGAGTTTGAGAGTGTATAAATCTGTAGTGGAGGAAAGACGGGGTAGGGGTTTTCCTAGGAAAGGTTGGAGGGAGGAGGTAAAGGATGTTTTGTGTGCAAGGGGCTTGGACTTCCAGCAAGCATGCATGAGTGTGTTGGATAGGAGCAAATGGAGACAAATGGTTTTTAGGACTTGATGTGCTGTTGGAGTGTAAGCAAGGTAACATTTATGAAGGGATTCAGGGGAAACTGGCAGGACGGGCTTGATTCCTGGAGATGGAATGTACAGTGCTGGCACTCTGAAGGAGGGGTGTTAATGTTGCAGTTTTATAATTGTAGTGTAAGCATGCCTCTGGCAAGACAGTAATGGAATGAATGATGATGAAAGTTTTTATTTTTTGGGCCACCCTGCCTTGGTGTGAAACGGCCGATGTGTTAAAAAAAAATGATTAAAAAGTAAGTCCATAATGTGTGTTCATTAAGTACAGAGTCCAAACAATGGACATAAACTGCAGACACAAGATAATGCTCAGAAAGTTCCAAAAATAACATTTCATAAAAAGGAGCTTGCACCTGAGGCAATGTTAATAGAGATAGCACAACTGTTCATGTCCTCCCCATCAGTAACAAAATGCCATCTGTCTTCTTAATGGGTGTGGAAGGGTGAAAAGTTGCATCTCATAGTTTGACAAATCACAGACAAGCCTACAACTCATCATAAAGGTAGTTAGCGTAAGGCTAGCCAGGACCTCCATCAGCTCCCTGAGTATTATAATTACAACTAACAAACTCATACTCAATACTGATAAAGACTTCTATACAATGAATGAGAACAAAAAAAAAAGTTCAATTAAACATAAAGGTAAACAATTTGCCAATAAAAAGGCAAGATAAGGGTAAATCCTTGGGAATACATCTGGACATAAAAGTAAAATTCAACACACACATCCAGAATATTTCTAAAAATTTCCAAAAAAGTGGACAATCTCTCAAAAATATGTAATTACATTCCATAAACATCTAGGTAGTAGGCTGGTAGACAGCAACCACACAGGGAGGTACTAGCATCCTGCCAAGTGAGTGTAAAACGAAAGCCTGTAATTGTTTTACATGATGGTAGGATTGCTGGTGTCTTTTGTCTGTCTCAAAAATATGCAAGATTACAGGTACGTCTTGCTACTTCTACTTACACTTAGGTCACACTACACATACAAGTACAAGCATATATACAGAGCCCTCTGGATTTTCTTCTATTTTCTTTCTAGTTCTTGTTCTTGTTTATTTCCTCTTATCTCTATGGGGAAGTGGAACAGAATTCTTCCTCCATAAGCCATGCATGTCGTAAGAGGCGACTAAAATGCCAGGAGCAAGGGGCTAGTAACCCCTTCTCCTGTACAAATTACTAAATTTAAAAAGAAAAACTTTCGTTTTTCTTTTTGGGCCACCTTGCCTTGGTGGGATACAGCCGGTTTGTTGAAAAAAAAAAAATACTGCTCATGTTGTACTGCTCTCCAATTTATCCATACCTCACCTATGTACATATGCTTGGGGATCAACAACAGCTAATTGCCTTAAACCTGTTGATACTTTAGCAAAAATCAACTTTCAGAATAATTGTTCATCCAACCTTCAGACAACAAACACACAGCCTTATTCAAGGGTGCATGCAATGTCTACAGGACTCTTAATTCGAACATTAATCCAATGCTTACAATCTATTTAAAGAGCTGCAACAGAACATAAAGAACAAGTATGTCTTTGATATTCCATGTGTACGACTCAACTTGTTCAGGAACTCTATGCAAATCAAAGGTCCAAAAATCTGGAACTGTAGGCAATCCAGGCAATAAAGAAACCTCCTCTCCATTTATTAACCCTTTGACTGTCACAACCCCAAATCCTGAGGTGTCTCCTGGTGTCACAAAATATTTGAAAAAAAAAAAAATATTATTTTTCTTATGAAATGACAGAGAATCATTTCCCGATGGTAATGGCACAAAAAGTACAAAATTTTCGTACTTTTGGTGCCATTTCGGCTAATTCCCTTGCTCCAGTCGACCAAACTCATAGCTATTTCTTTAGAACTCCATTTTTTCTATCGATTAAGTACAAGAAACTGCCCATTTACCAATTTCAACTACCCAATAAAGTGGTCAGAAATTGGCAATTTGGCCAATTTCACGCAAATTAAAAAATATACCAATTTCAAAATAGGGTCCAGAATGAACAATGCAGACATTCCTGGCTCTAAAATAACATTTTCTTTGTTCATCAGTCATGTTTCCAGGCCCCTCTGATATATTACTCTTGCTTTCTATTTTTAATTTTTATTCAAACAAAAAATAGAAGATTTGCTGTTATGCAGACTACTGCAATATTGTAATAAATGTATAAATAATGTCAATCCATTCATGACTGCATATCAGAATGGCTAGTTGGACATTTATTGGAAAATGACATCATTTGTTTACTCTTGAGCATCTGTAAAAATCAAACATTTCCCCTACTTTGAGCTCCATTTCAAGGTCCTTTTCATAGTAAAACCAATCAAAATCATCTTTATTTCTGTAATATGTTTTCCATTCTATCATATGAGAAAACGAAAACGAGAATACAACCATAAATACTATATGAAAATACACCTCAAAGTCAGCGTTTTAATCCACTGCGTGCTGCAGGATTTTTTTTATACAGTGCACACTGACCACACAGACCCATTCTCTCACATGTGGGCCTACCAGCTTTGTCCCGCTTGATTTGAAGCTGCTAGAATTTTTGAGTATATATACGTCAAACACATTGGCTCGTAACACGTATATATACGACCAAAACAGTCAAAGGGTTAATCATGTACGTATTTGGGCCTCTCCTATATAAATGCCAATTAAGTTGAATCCATTGTCACACACAAAAAATCAATGTTATCCCTATTTTTCATTTAATAAACCATAACCAAGAATGCTAATTTATAATTTAGGCTGTCCCAATAATTGAAAAAGACCTAGTAAAACTCCCCTCAAAAGTTACCCTGGGAAAATGCCCAACCCTTCCACAGAAAAATCGCCTGAAATTGTCCATTCTTGCCAATTCAGTGCCTATTTCTTAAACTGACCAAAATCTTCTCCATTTCACTATTATGTCTTTTAGTTTATCTATTGCCACCAAGAAACTGCAAGTAAAACAATGAAAAAGACCCTAAAAAAAATTTTTATTATTATTTTTTATCACACTGGCCGATTCCCACCAAGGCAGGGTGGCCCGAAAAAGAAAAACTTTCACCATCATTCACTCCATCACTGTCTTGCCAGAAGGGTGCTTTACACTACAGTTTTTAAACTGCAACATTAACACCCCTCCTTCAGAGTGCAGACACTGTACTTCCCATCTCCAGGACTCAAGTCCGGCCTGCCGGTTTCCCCTGAATCCCTTCATAAATGTTACTTTGCTCACACTCCAACAGCACGTCAAGTATTAAAAACCATTTGTCTCCATTCACTCCTATCAAACACGCTCATGCATGCCTGCTGGAAATCCAAGCCCCTCGCACACAAAACCTCCTTTACCCCCTCCCTCCAACCTTTCCTAGGCCGACCCCTACCCCGCCTTCCTTCCACTACAGACTGATACACTCTTGAAGTCATTCTGTTTCGCTCCATTCTCTCTACATGTCCGAACCACCTCAACAACCCTTCCTCAGCCCTGTGGATAACAGTTTTGGTAATCCCGCACCTCCTCCTAACTTCCAAACTACGAATTCTCTGCATTATATTCACACCACACATTGCCCTCAGACATGACATCTCCACTGCCTCCAGCCTTCTCCTCGCTGCAACATTCATCACCCATGCTTCACACCCATATAAGAGGGTTGGTAAAACTATACTCTCATACATTCCCCTCTTTGCCTCCAAGGACAAAGTTCTTTGTCTCCACAGACTCCTAAGTGCACCACTCACTCTTTTTCCCTCATCAATTCTATGATTCACCTCATCTTTCATAGACCCATCTGCTGACACGTCCACTCCCAAATATCTGAATACTTTCACCTCCTCCATACTCTCTCCCTCCAATCTGATATTCAATCTTTCATCACCTAATCTTTTTGTTATCCTCATAACCTTACTCTTTCCTGTATTCACCTTTAATTTTCTTCTTTTGCACACCCTACCAAATTCATCCACCAATCTCTGCAACTTCTCTTCAGAATCTCCCAAGAGCACAGTGTCATCAGCAAAGAGCAGCTGTGACAACTCCCACTTTGTGTGTGATTCTTTATCTTTTAACTCCACGCCTCTTGCCAAGACCCTCGCATTTACTTCTCTTACAACCCCATCTATAAATATATTAAACAACCACGGTGACATCACACATCCTTGTCTAAGGCCTACTTTTACTGGGAAAAAATTTCCCTCTTTCCTACATACTCTAACTTGAGCCTCACTATCCTCGTAAAAACTCTTCACTGCTTTCAGTAACCTACCTCCTACACCATACACTTGCAACATCTGCCACATTGCCCCCCTATCCACCCTGTCATACGCCTTTTCCAAATCCATAAATGCCACAAAGACCTCTTTAGCCTTATCTAAATACTGTTCACTTATATGTTTCACTGTAAACACCTGGTCCACACACCCCCTACCTTTCCTAAAGCCTCCTTGTTCATCTGCTATCCTATTCTCCGTCTTACTCTTAATTCTTTCAATTATAACTCTACCATACACTTTACCAGGTATACTCAACAGACTTATCCCCCTATAATTTTTGCACTCTCTTTTATCCCCTTTGCCTTTATACAAAGGAACTATGCATGCTCTCTGCCAATCCCTAGGTACCTTACCCTCTTCCATACATTTATTAAATAATTGCACCAACCACTCCAAAACTATATCCCCACCTGCTTTTAACATTTCTATCTTTATCCCATCAATCCCAGCTGCCTTACCCCCTTTCATTTTACCTACTGCCTCACAAACTTCCCACACACTCACAACTGGCTCTTCCTCACTCCTACAAGATGTTATTCCTCCTTGCCCTATACACGAAATCACAGCTTCCCTATCTTCATCAACATTTAACAATTCCTCAAAATATTCCCTCCATCTTCCCAATACCTCTAACTCTCCATTTAATAACTCTCCTCTCCTATTTTTAACTGACAAATCCATTTGTTCTCTAGGCTTTCTTAACTTGTTAATCTCACTCCAAAACTTTTTCTTATTTTCAACAAAATTTGTTGATAACATCTCACCCACTCTCTCATTTGCTCTCTTTTTACATTGCTTCACCACTCTCTTAACCTCTCTCTTTTTCTCCATATACTCTTCCCTCCTTGCATCACTTCTACTTTGTAAAAACTTCTCATATGCTAACTTTCTCTCCCTTACTACTCTCTTTACATCATCATTCCACCAATCGCTCCTCTTCCCTCCTGCACCCACTTTCCTGTAACCACAAACTTCTGCTGAACACTCTAACACTACATTTTTAAACCTACCCCATACCTCTTCGACCCCATTGCCTATGCTCTCATTAGCCCATCTATCCTCCAATAGCTGTTTATATCTTACCCTAACTGCCTCCTCTTTTAGTTTATAAACCTTCACCTCTCTCTTCCCTGATGCTTCTATTCTCCTTGTATCCCATCTACCTTTTACTCTCAGTGTAGCTACAACTAGAAAGTGATCTGATATATCTGTGGCCCCTCTATAAACATGTACATCCTGAAGTCTACTCAACAGTCTTTTATCTACCAATACATAATCCAACAAACTACTGTCATTTCGCCCTACATCATATCTTGTATACTTATTTATCCTCTTTTTCTTAAAATATGTATTACCTATAACTAAACCCCTTTCTATACAAAGTTCAATCAAAGGGCTCCCATTATCATTTACATCTGGCACCCCAAACTTACCTACCACACCCTCTCTAAAAGTTTCTCCTACTTTAGCATTCAGGTCCCCTACCACAATTACTCTCTCACTTGGTTCAAAGGCTCCTATACATTCACTTAACATCTCCCAAAATCTCTCTCTCTCTCCTCTGCATTCCTCTCTTCTCCAGGTGCATACACGCTTATTATGACCCACTTCTCGCATCCAACCTTTACTTTAATCCACATAATTCTTGAATTTACACATTCATATTCTCTTTTCTCCTTCCATAACTGATCATTTAACATTACTGCTACCCCTTCCTTTGCTCTAACTCTCTCAGATACTCCAGATTTAATCCCATTTATTTCCCCCCACTGAAACTCTCCTACCCCCTTCAGCTTTGTTTCGCTTAGGGCCAGGACATCCAACTTCTTTTCATTCATAACATCAGCAATCATCTGTTTCTTGTCATCCGCACTACATCCACGCACATTTAAGCATCCCAGTTTTATAAAGTTTTTCTTCTTCTCTTTTTTAGTAAATGTCTACAGGAGAAGGGGTTACTAGCCCATTGCTCCCGGCATTTTAGTCGCCTCATACGACACGCATGGCTTACGGAGGAAAGATTCTTTTCCACTTCCCCATGGACAATAGAAGAAATAAAGAAGAACAAGAGCTATTTAGAAAAAGGAGAAAAACCTAGATGTATGTATATATATATGCATGTGCGTGTCTGTGAAGTGTGACCAAAGTGTAAGTAGGAGTAGCAAGATATCCCTGTTATCTAGCGTGTTTATGAGACAGAAAAAGAAACCAGCAATCCTACCATCATGCAAAACAGTTACAGGTTTTTGTTTCACAGTCATCTGGCAGGATGGTAGTACTTCCCTGGGTGGTTGCTGTCTACCAACCTACTACCTACTCATTATTTTAACCCAAACAGTATGGTGGGAGTATGGAAGAAGTGAATGTGTTAGGATATTTGAGGGTAGACTTGTCAGCGTATGGGTTTACGAAGGATGAGGGTAACCATAGAATTTTTGAAGGAAAAAAAGGTGAGTGGTGCACTGAGGAATCTGTAGAGACAAAAAACATTATCTATCAAGGCAAAGAAGGGAATGTACGTGAGTATAGTGGTACCAACTGAAGAATGGGTTGTAAATGCTGCAGCAAGAAGGAAGCTGGAGGCAATGGAGACGCTGCTTCTAAGGGCAATGTGTGATGTAAATATTATGCAGAGAATTCGTAGTGTTGAAATTAGGAGGAGGTGTGGAGTTACTAAAATATTACTGAAAATGGGTTGAGAAGGTAGTTTGGTCATTTAGAGAGGATGGAGGAAAACACAATGACTCGGAGTGTGTATGTGTAGTGGAGGGGAGGAGGGATATGGGTCGTCCTAGGAAAGGATGGAGGGAGGGGGTAAAAGAGGTTTTGTGCACAAGGGGGCTTGGACATGAAGCAGGCATGTGTGTGCATACTGTATTAGACAGAAGTGAATGGAGACGAATAGTTTTTAAGACCTGACGAGCTGTTGGAATGTGAGCAAGGTAATATTTTGTTAAGGGATTCGGGGAAACCGGTTAGCCAGACTTGAGTCCTGGAGGTAGGAAGTACAATGCCTGCACTGTAAAGGAGGAGTTTTGGATATTGGCTGTTTGGAGTGACATCTAAACTGTTGTATCTGAGTGCCTCTGCAAAGACAGTGATTATGTGTGAATGATGGTGAAAGTGTTGAATGAAGGTGAAAGTGTTTCTTTTTTGGGTCACCCTGCCTCCATGGGAGATGGAGTACACCTGGAGACCTAGAGGTGCCTGATGTTTTAAAAAAAAAAAAAAAAAAGTATGGTCAAAGGCTAGCTGTCATCATGTACTGCCTAGAGCAGGATTTTTTTTATACTTTGTACACCCATGGTGCAGACCCATTCTCTCTTATCTAAGCCAAAATTTACTGCTCACAGTAAATTTGAAAGTGCTATGATTTATGAAGAGATCTAAATCACTGATCCCACTGATTTACACAACCAACAATTTAGAGGCTAAAAAATTGACAAGTAGGTCTGGTCTGTTAATATCCTACAACCAGGGCAAAACGGACTATGGTATACTGTAATATATAAATCTTACTTCATCAGGATCCTCCTGTTCCTCAAGTTGCTGTAACTTTTCTTCCACAATTTGACGAGTACGTGCAGAATTCACCGTAGGGACAATGTTGGGGGTTGGTGGCTGTGGACCTAATCCTCTGGATTCCAGCCTTCCTCGCTTCCTCCCAGGTCGTTCTTTTTCTTCTTCTTCTTCTTCTTGAGCTCGTTTCACTGCCATCTCAGGCTGTTGAATTGGTTTATGAAAAATAATTGTCATAAAAGTTTCCAAAGAAGCTGCAGATGCAGCAAAGATTATCAAAAAAACTGCAATAAACAAATTCTATTCTGGAATACATATCTATCAGTTAAGAAATCATAAGGACTAACCATGTACTAGACTGATGTGATCAATGCACAGGCGGGTCAATGCCAATTCCCACAACCAATGGTGAAGGAAGAACAGTTAGAAGCTCAACTGTGATTTAATCTAAATAAAAGCTTGCTGGCCACTAACATACATCAGGAGGTGAATTCAAAACAGTAATTACAAATAAAGGAGATTGCTTGTACTGTCTGCAGCACTGGTAAAACATTTCATCAATAAAGACACCTCAGTGTTACATGTGTCATACTCATCAACTAGGCCCAATAGCTGACTTTCTCTTAAGGCTGTAGAATATTCACTGCAGTAAAAAAAAAAAAAAAAAAAAAAACTCACACATCAAGTCAGCAATACTGCCCCAAAAAACACATATTATAGAGTAGGTTTAATTATATTATATTATTTCTATTATGTGTCATTAGAGTGTATGTTACATTGAACATTATCTTCTGGTGTCCATGGATAAAAGACTACCAGATCTAGTGTAGAAAATACAGGGAAATCAAGCATTTTTCAACAGGATGGATGAACATCACCAAAAACCTGGAAACTACTTCCCAATATATTGCAAAGCCAAATAATATAGAACAAGCATCCAAGAAACTACAAGCTAGTTGTACCACCTGTGCAGCTAGTTTACTGTGCACTCCATGCTCATCCTGTGAGTGGTAATACAAAAAAAATATTACAGAGGTCACAATGGATCTCTGTCAGATGCCACTGAGCATTGAGAGAATATGTATTAGTCATTTCATATTTTACAATTACTTTACACAGTACAGTAAGGAATACAATATTAAAAAAAATTAATATCTTATTATTTACCTGGAGTTTTTTTTTTTTTTTTACGATTTCTTCAAAAGAATGGAAATGTCTGACTTTTTTGGGTTATCCTAGGTAATTTACACTATACATGATAATTATACTTATGTGTACCTGCAGTTAAATAAACTTACTTACTGACTTACTAATGATATCACAGAATGGGGCCCTGTGGCCTGGCTGGCAAAGCTCTGCCTTCACACGCTGAGGCCAAGTGGGGTGGAAACATTCAACGCGTTTCCTTACACCTGTTGTCCTGTTCACCTAGCAAGTAGGTACCTGGGTGTTAGTCGACTGGTGTAGGTCGCATCCTGGGGGACAAGATTGAGGACCCCAATGGAAATAAGACAGATAGTCCCTCAATGATGTAGCGTTTCCTTAAGACACTTGCTGTCCATGTTCACCCATCAGCATAAAATGGGTACCTGGGTGTTAAAAAAACCATACCCCGGCCGGGATTGAACCCGCTATCATAGAGTCTCAAAACTCCAGCCCGTCGCGTTAGCCACTAGACCAGCTAGCCACTAATAAGATTCGTCCAACTAGGTATATTTCTACACCATAGGAAGGTTAGCACAGGCACCACTGTGACCACAAATGCAAGTTTTTACAGACGAGTCTCCAGCTAGCATGGCCGTGACGAACTCTAGCTCAAGTCCCTTCACTGCCGTCAACATGACTCACGAAATCGTAATGACACGATTGCAAACAAACCATACCCCCGGCCGGGATTGAACCCGCGGTCATAATCTCAAAACTCCAGCCCGTCGCGTTAGCCACTAGACCAGCTAGCCACTAGTGTGTTAGTCGGCTGGTGTGGGTCGCATCCTGGGACAAAACTGACCTAATTTGCCCAAAATGCTCTGCATAACAAGCGGCTTTCTATATAGTAGTATGTCATTGGACATTGATGTCAGCTAGGCCTGTATACCTTGTACATGTACTTGTAGAAATCAAGATATTATCATCATTATGTTTTCTTCCAAACTGTAAATTCCTCTTTTTGAAAGTGTCAACAACACAAATAATAGAACTTTAAAATGGAGCTGTACCTTGAATGAGAGAAGCTCTCCAACATCCATGATGATTTAACGTTAATTTTTCTTGCAAGTTCTATTAAAAACAGAGTTGTTATTGTTGGATTAAAGGAATACGACACCACGAGGCCGTATGAACCCCTGCAGCAGCAAGCATCGGCCGGATTGAAGCCAGATCAAAGATAGACAAGACAAAATTTATTTCTTTGCAAAGGTTACTATGTGCGTTTATATTTTATACGTGTTGTTAGGTACAAAGAAAGCCACTAGCCACTAACATGCCGGGGCATTTCGCACAGACTAATCCTAATGCTTACAGACTACTTAAGACTAGAAAGGTAAAGAGTGGTCAATTTTAATTATAATAATAATAATAATAATAATAATAATAATAATAATAATAATAATAATAATAATAATAATATCTTTATTTACTACAAGTACATGTACAAGGTATACAGACCATAGCTAACATCAATGACATACTACGCTAGCCAATACTGTAAATACCGAATTACAGAAAATATCTACCTGGATGAGGACTAACAAACTTACACTAAACATTGACAAAACCTACTTCATTCAGTTTGGTAACAGAGCTACAGATGTCCCTCTTAACATAATGATAAACGGATCACCTATCACAAAGCTAACAGGGAAAATTCTTAGGAATCCACCTTGATAATAGACTCAAATTTCATACACATATACAACAAATTTCTAAGAAAAATTCCAAGACCGTAGGCATACTATCGAAGATACGGTACTATGTTCCACAGTCAGCCCTCCTGGCCCTATATCACTCTCTCATTTACCCCTATCTCACCTATGGAATTTGTGCATGGGGCTCAACAACAATTAACCATCTCAGAACACTAATTACCCAACAAAAGGCTGCAGTTAGAATGATAACAAATTCTCACTACAGGCAACACACTCCACCAATATTCAAAACACTCAACCTACTTACCATACAAAACATCCATACTTATTATTGCACCTGTTACATACATAGAACACTTAACTCTGATATTAACCCTCCCCTCAAACATCTCCTTGCCAACCTCAACAGAACACATGACCATAACACAAGGCACAGATCACTCTTTGATGTTCCTCGTGTCCATCTCACGCTATGCAAAAACTCAATGCACATAAAAGGCCCTAAAATCTGGAATTCATTACCTGTAAATATAAAAGAAACACTACCTGTTTATAAATTCAAGTCTCTTCTCAAAGATCACTTACTCACCCAAAACCAAATAAATACTGAATAACTGAACCTTATAAATTGTATATCTTAAATGTTTCTCACAATTATATCACATAAATGTTAAACCTAAGACCCAATCTAACTTTGTTATTTTTTTTAAATACACTACCTAACAGAATACTCCATTCTACTGAATGTACAGCAATGCATGCAACCATATGACCTGTCTTTGTAATACTCATTTGTGCTTTATTGTTATCTGTTTACAATAATGTTTTATCACTGATTACATCATTGCTTAGTTAATCTTAAGTTAATTTTAAGCCAGCCCGTAATGTTATGCATACAAGTGGCTTTGGCATGCTGCTCTTACCTGTATTTTTTTGTACCTCTGTATGTATGCTCAAATTACTAAATAAATAAATAAAAAAAGCCCCTTGTTATGCAGAGCATTTTGGGGAAATTAGGTCAGTTTTGTCCCAGGATGCGACCCACACCAGCCGACTAACACCCAGGTACCCATTTGACTGATGGGTGAACAGGTACAGAAAGTGTCTTATGAAAACACGTGCCTAATGAACATTAAAATGGTATAAAATACCGACAGATTGTTAGGTAAGACACATATGCAACAGTTAGGTATCTTTATTTCGAAACGTTTCGCCTACACAGTAGGCTTCCTCAGTCGTGTACAGAAAAGTTGATAGAAGCAGAAGAGACTTGAAGACGATGTAATCAGTCCATCACCCTTAAAGTTTTGAGGTGGTCAGTCCCTCAGTCTGGAGAAGAGCATTGTTCCAAACTTTGTTTGGAAGCATTGTTTCAAACTCTGGAACAATGCTCTTCTCCAGACTGAGGGACTGACCACCTCAAAACTTTAAGGGTGATGGACTGATTACATCGTCTTCAAGTCTCTTCTGCTTCTATCAACTTTTCTGTACACGACTGAGGAAGCCTACTGTGTAGGCGAAACGTTTCGAAATAAAGATACCTAACTGTTGCATATGTGTCTTACCTAACAACGTGCCTAATGTTTTCCAGCCGTATACATTATTTTCCTTATTATAACAGTGAGGCTGACAGCAACCCAGCATAACCCAATAACGTCAGGATTTCCTTGCAAAGCTTACAATGTGTGGTTTACATATTATAAAATATTAATTACTGTGCAATCTACATCTACAGGACCTTAAACTCCAATATCAACCTTGACCTAAAACGCTTTCTTGATAGTTGTGACAGAGCCCACAGGCATAACACCAGACACAAACATCTCTACGACATTCCCCGTGTCCGACTAAACCTTTACAAAAATTCAATATATGTCAAAGGCCCTAAAATCTGGAACACCCTACCTGAGAACTCTAGAACTGCAGACACATTCATCACCTTCAAAACTACCATTATAAAACATCTTATCTCCCTGATACACCCTGTCAACTAACTACACGAATACCACCTGGTGGTTCACACTTACACTCACCCATTTGACCATAAACAGAAATATTAATCTCAATCTTAAAATAATGAATCCTGTGATACTCCAATACTGAAACTATGTACTGTGCCAAAACAAAAGCATTCACATTGCTAAACTCACAAACTAGTATTTAGTCACTTAGCCATAATACCAACTTACCTCATAATTTGTAATATTTTAAAATAAAGAATTAAACTAAGTCTGCCCGAAATGCCTAGCCATGCTAGGCGTTCTAGTGGTACACTCTGTAATCATTATTTAACTACATGTAAACCACACAATAACCAAATTCTGTAAATTCAACATTGTAATCCTTATAGAGAATAAACTTTGAATTTGAATTTGAATTTGAATTTGAAAAGAAGGCCACTAGCATGCCTAGGCATTTCGGCCAAACTAATCCTAATTCTTACTCTATATTGACACAGGTTATAGAGGAGTACATTTTAATATACCTTATTGTATACTAGGTAATGGAAGTGATTAATTAGATTTATAATAATGAGGCAGTACAAAACATGTAACAATATTACAATTAGTAATTTTAGTAATGGGAATGGTTAAGTCTTGGCATGATACATTGTTTGTCTTAAAGTTCTTATATTGGGAGAGTATCTTAGGCAAACTTAGGACTAACTTAAGATTTATTAGACAACAACTATATGTATTAGGAATTTTATGTTTACAGTCATTTGGGTGAGTGTAAATTAGGGGGAATCACAGTTATCGAGAGTAAATTTATTTTGTTTTGGATGTGTTCATGATATAAAAAAGACAATAGGTGGTTTTGATATAGTTAGCTGATGATGGGGTGTGTTAGGGACATAAGATGTTTTTTAACGGTAATTTTGAAAATGGTGGTTGAGTCTGCAGTTCTCGAGTTTTCAGGCAGGGAGTACCAGATTTTAGGCCCTTTTATGTACAGGGAATTTATCCCGACATGAGGAATGTCATACAGATTTTTGTATCTGGTATTGTGTCTATGGGTCCTGTGGCAACTATCAAAAAAGTGTTTTAGTTCAGGTTAATATTAGAATTTATGGTTTTGTAAATGTAGGTTGCACAGTAGTATGACTCACGAAATCGTAATGACACGATTGCCAACAAACCATACCACGGGCGGGGATAGAACCCGCGATCAGTCTCAAAACTCCAGACCGTCGCGTTAGCCACTGGACCAGCTAGCACAATAAAATTCGTCCAACTAGGTAAATTTCTACACCATAGGAAGGTTAGCATAGGCACTACTGTGCTAACAGTGGCTAACGCGACGGTCTGGAGTTTTGAGACTCTCTGATCGCGGGTTCTATCCCACCCGTGGTATGGTTTGCACAGTAGTAGATGTGAATGTTTTGTACAGTAAGTAAATTTAGGTCTTTGAAGAGTGGTGAGGGAGAGTGTTGCCTAGCATTGGACTGCGTGATAATTCTTACTGCGACTTTTTTGTTGGGTTAATATTGGCTTTAACTGGGTTGCTGCTGTTAATCCCCAGGCACAAATAGCATAGGTGAGGTGGGGATAGACGAGTGAATAGTATAGCGTGAGTAGAGCTGATTGTGGTAACGTATCTTGGAGAAGATCCCCACTGTTTCGGATACTTTTTTTTTTTGTCTTGTATATGGGTGTTGAATTTCAGGTTGCTGTCAAGGTGCAGGCCCAGGAATTTGCCCTCATTATGTTTATCAACAAGAGTGTTGCCAATCATAATGCTCAGCTGTGCAACACCTGTTCTGTTACCAAACATAATATGGAAAGTTTTGCCAGTATTAAATTTAAGTTTATTAGCAGTCATTCAGGTTGATATTTTTACTAGCTCTTCGTTTACAATGGTGTTGAGTGAGGCAAGATTAGGGTGGAAGATGACAAAAGTCGTGTCGTCGGCAAAGAGAATAGGTGATATATTTGGAAGATCATTGATGTACAAGAGGAAGAGCAGGGGACCAAGGACACTTCCCTGTGTCACTCCAGTATCCAGTGGTCTTGTTGATGAGGTTGTGTCCTTTACAACATACCATACTGATCAAGTTTGTGGAGTAGGATGCCGTGGTCTACTGTATCAAAAGCTTTCCTTAGGTCGATAAAGTCCTAATGTATATTCATTTTTTTCCGGTGCTGTATAAAGCAGGCCTAGCATTTTTACAATTGCGTCGTTGTTCTTTTGCCACGAAGCTTGAGCTTGCAGCTTCTCTCAACACTTGTATTCACGCAAAGTTCTCCAAGATCACGTCACTGAAAGAAGCTTTCATCGTCACTTTTCTCGATGATACTGAAGCTGACAAGGTGCTTACACCTACTGCCATGAAGACCTTAGAAGACCGAGGCTTTACCATCTCTACATCACCATACATGCTTGCAAGACGTTCAGTGTTTATGAAACGTCTTGACAAGCTGATCACGAACATGACCATCCAGGAAATTACTACATCACTTGAAGACCTCAACACCTGGGCCAAGATTGACAATGTAGTGAAGATCCCCAACGCTTCTTCAATGCTCAAGGTCACATTCCTGGACGTTACCATGGCGACCAGAGCACTGTCTGATGGCCTGGCCATCTTTTACTACTACATCAACCCTCGACAGATTGAACCTGAACGCTTCACGTACATAACACCTTGCTGGACATGTTACTCGTACAGTCACTCTACTGCCGACTGCCACGTGAAGAATAAGAAGATATGTTCCACCTGTGGGTCTGCAGGACACGATTTTCGTTCTTGCACTTCCACTGATGCTCCCACTTGCATCAACTGTAAGAGTGATCACCATACTCTTGCAGCCAAGTGTCCAGTGCGAAAGGATATCCTTTCTAAGAAACTAAAGGAAGAAACAAAGAAGTCATCTGGAACCTCTCCTACATACGCTGCAATTACCAAGATTCAATCTACAACATCCAAGATTCTACAAGCTACTCAACAGTCGTCTCCAAGAATACTTCAAGCATCTACTCAGCCCGCCTCCACCGTCATCACTCCTCCAACATGTGACGTAACCAAGATCCACTACTGTTTATTATACGCTCACATGCAGAACATGGCTGTACCTGGATCATTTAACTCTACCATCAACGAGTTATTTGCATTAAATAACATGCCTTCATTTACATTTCCCGCATCTCCACCTTCTGAAGAAATTCTCAAATTCACCAAAAACTTAATCGCCAACTCTTCTGCAGAAGTTCCATCAACACCACCAACTAGTGACGTCAATCCAACAACGACCAATGAGAAGCCTCCACCGCCACCACCTCTCACTGAATCCAACCAATCAGAAGCCTTACCACCAGAAACATCTTCTAATTCGTCTACTGAAGTTGAAAAGGAAGCAACACCACCTTCCTCTACTCCACCACCGTCTTCTCTACTTAGCTCACGTCGATTACCTGGAACACCATGCTTTAAACATAAAGGACTCGTATTCTACACCATGAGGCTATACCCTGCAAGCATGACTCGCCTAGAACTCATCCAACATCTCCAAGACAACACTGTATCGTACCAAAGCGAAGAAAGAACACTCTACCTACAACCAGATACTCCACCACCTCCAAACCAACGAAGACTACTACAGCTCTCCCATAAGTGTGATACAACTCTCTCGAAAACAATATACCGCACTAATAAACGGTTTAAGACCATAACCAACTCATCCTGCTTGCTGCCTTCTGACAATCCCAGCTCCTACCGCTGCCTTCGCCATCCTCTCCTAGTGAGCCAAGCAATGACATCAGTCAAGCCTCTCTATCTACGTCTCCAGTACTTTTGTACCACATGTCCCAAAGTGGTTGGGCCACTTGCCTTGATTCCTCCTCTTCCCCTCCTCCCAATCCTTTTCCAGTTATTTCCATCCTTCCTTATCCTTCTTCCTTCCCATCTTACGACAGCTCTCGTCGTCCTCGATTCGATCGATCCAAATGGAATACAATCTTATTACCACTAAAAAATGGTTTTAACTAGGTTACAAGTTCTTCTATAATAACAATTCATTCATCTAGTCGACACAAAATGTGGATACAACCTCAAGATTTCAGATATTGTATCAAACAATGAGGTGTTTTGTCATATCCTGTAAGGCTAGCATGGACGTCTCAGAAAGGCACGCTAAGATATAATGCCCCAGTGTATGGCTCTGTCTCTGTCCATACACTTCTGCAATTATGCCATTGACATCCCCAAACAAACATAGTGTAAGAGACAGAAAACAGCCTAGCGTTCTAGCAGTAACAACATTTGAAATCTACTGACCCTGTTATTTTCGCCATGGTCACAGACCGGGCCGCGGGGACGTTGACCCCTGGAACTCTCTCTAGGCATACTGTTCTACTTTCTTCAAGCTCATTTGCTAATTCCTTTCTGACAGTGTTTCGTAAAGTTTTGTTTAAAAAAAAACACGAAATTATACTCAACGTTCTCTTTATTTAATTCGTGTTAAGCTAATTCATTAACGTTATCATGCTCCTGGAGGCCTATGTAATAGAAAATCCACAATCCATTTTTTTAATAGTCTATGTATATTTGTGCCTAGCTTCATATACAAACATGCTACACAAGCTTGAGAGTAACAAGTATGGCAAACAGTTAAGTTTAGTTTTTAGTCTTACCGCCTAATAATGAAGAATGAAGCAGACTTGGAGCATACTCTCGCAAATCCGGGGTTCTCGGAAATTGACCAAACCCAGTGAACTACATATACAGCCTACTGAAACAGCCAATACATCAAATGATTTCTTCTCTATTATAGGATCAAATCTAGCTAGCAAAATCCCAAGTACCAGTGACTACCTTGTTGGCGGTTTTCCGAACTTCCTCTGTCTGGCTCCAACTAATACTATTGATTTCTCTTTGATAATAAACTCCTTGAAAAATAAGTCCAGACAGCACAAGTACCACAGTTATTGTTCAAAGGACCGGCTCATATGCTTTCATCCACTATTGCAATACTGTTCAACAAATAATTGAAAACTAACACTTTTCCGACAATGCTCAAGACACGTAGCAAGAATTACTTCAGTTCACAGAGACCCAACCGATCTATATCTAACCTACCATTGTTATTCAGAATCTTTGCAAAATTAATCCGTAAGAGATTACACTCTTGTCTAGCGTCACTCAATATACTCAACCCCTGCCAGTTTGGTTTTAGACCAAATTAAAGCCCAAATGATGTAATTATAAAAATGCTAGACTTTATTTATGCAGCTCTCGAGAATAATGAATATCAATTGGGCCTGAATGAAGAATCAGACACATGTGCAACATCTAGGTATCTTTATTTGTAGACGTTTCGCCATCCAGTTGCTTTATCATTACAATACAAGGGCATATTGTGAAGAATGTAAAACTATATTCAAAAGATGAGGTAATCAGTCCCTCAGCCTTGGAATTTGTGAAAAGCACCGTATCTTCACCAACTCCAGACTAAGGGACTGATTACCTCTTCTTTTCGGTACAGTTTTACATTCTTCACATTATGACCTTGTATTGATAAAACCACTGGATGACGAAACGTCTACAAATAAAGATGCTCAGATGTTGCACATGTGTCTAATTCTTCATCTCATCGGTATTATATACCATTCACGTACATCCATTAGGCCTCTTTATAAACCTAAAGGAAGCATTCGATACAGATGACCACAACATGCATATCTTAAGTCCTCCCTTAACAACAGACACCTTTACGTCTCCATCAACTATCGTCAGAGGAGTGTCCCAAGTTATTTTAATGTGTTTATTATGCACCCATACCCATCCTGTGGGCATTAGTCAAAATATTACAGAGGTACATAATTTGTGTGGAAACACAGTCAGGTATTGGAGAGAAGGAGGTGGAGTTGGTAGCGTTTGTCGAGTGACTTGCAGGATCTTGGTAGTGGCCGTCTGGAGCTTTGCTATAGCAGCATAAGTTGAGAGGAATTAATGGTCGTCTTCTTAAGGTCTTCTTTTATCTTCTTAGATAATATCTCCTTACGGACAGGACATTTGGCTGCTAGAGTGTAATGATCGCTCTTGCAATTGATGCAAGTGGGGGCAGAGGTAGAGGTACAGGATCGATGGTCATGGCCTTCATTCCCACAGGTGGAGCAAATCTTCTTATCCTTAACGTGGCATTCAGTGGTGGAGTGATTAAAAGAGTAGCAAGTCCAACAAGGAGATATGTGTTTGAAGCGTTCTGGTTCGATCTGTCGAGGGCTGATGTAGTAATACGAGATAGCCAGGCCGTCTGACAGGGCTCTGGCAGCCCAGGTGATGTCCAGAAGCGTAATCTTCTGCATGTATGAGGCGGTGGGAATCTTTGTAATGTTTTCGATAGTGGCCCTGTCATTCTACTCTTCAGTTGAGGACTTGAGTTCTGCAGTGGATAGGACCGTGATGATCCTGTCAAGACGTCTTAAGAATACAGATTTTTTAGTCTTCAAGTAGGGAGAGGTAGAGATAGCAAAGCCACGTTCATCAAGGGTCTTCATAGCACTTGGGGTGAGGACTTTCTCGGCCTTCTCGTCATCAGAGAAGGTAACGAGGAAGGCTACCTTCGGGGACTTCTGCGCCAGCCTTCGTCGGGTGTGGACGTCTGCCAGGGCCGGATTACCGCATAGGCAAACGAGGCATTTGCCTAGGGCCCCGAGCATTTGGGGGCCCCGCGGTCCAAGGGGTTCAGGGGCTCATCCAAGACTGTGCACATGGTGCAAGTGCAAAGGGGTCCCTACCTAAAAAGTTCAAGTGTTTGGAGAGTAAAATTGATTTTTAAAAATTAATCAAAACAAAAATAAATAATGAAATAAAATAAAATAAAAATAAATAAATCTAACCATAGATGACAACACTCAACACGCCTTTGTTTACATCAGAACAGTTGTGTTTTCCCGCTAATGGGTGAGTATGGGAGATTCTTCTCCAATTTTCTGTAGTAATTACACGTTATCTAGACTTGTACTGTGACAAATTAACTGAAGTGTTGTTGATAGACATTGATGTGTATGGATAAATGTTTGTTTTCGCCTCTAAATGTTAAGGGAGGTACCTGATAGGGTTACTTGACCAGTAAAGACGCATGGACCAGTAAAGACGTATTTTTGGTAAAAATACTATAAAGAAAAACCTAAAAACGCAAACTGACTTCCGTTTGTAGGTTTTAAAAGCACTTTGTCCTGTCTTTAAGTCTTTATCATTTCAATAACAGATCTCAATTGATTGATGTTCTACATCACTTCCGTCGCAAATGCTTAGTTTTCAAGTTGCGACGGAAGTGATGTAGAACATCAATTAATTTACTACATATTTCCCCAGAAACACATAAGCCACATCAGAAAATCGTTGGTTGGGTGAAACTGAAAATTGTCCCTGCATTCTTTAATTCTCATGTCCTTATCTATGGTGGTAGGCCATATATCATGCAAAACATAATGATTAGTTTAGTTATGAAAATGGTAATATAAATACCATTGTGCCCTGTTCTTGGACTCAGTATGATTTCTGTTTAAGTAAATTGGAGATCAAGGAGGATGAATTAGTAAAATATTCGTAGCCCAAATCACTAACCTAATCTATAGTAAAAGTTCTGTATATGACTCCTTTCTGGTAACGTTTTGAATTTTTAGATGCGCAGCCAGAGGAAAGGGGGCTACAAGGGCCATATCCCCCCAATTGACAGAAAAAAATGATTATAATTAAAAAAATAATAATAATTGATAATGAAAAATTTGTATTTGCATGATTACAGACAGTGATACATCCTCATTATGGCATCTCGTGAACGTGATGTTGGACGTTCTTATGCGAGTGGGTCACAGAAAAGAAAGAAGAAAATTCAAGAAGAAGAACAAAAAAAGAAAGATGTAGGAAGCTGCAGAAAGATCACAGACATGCTTACGAAAACAGTTTCTGATGTTACCAGTACAGTTGAATCTGCAGATACGTCAGATCATACAGGAAGCCCTCCCTCCATTATTTCTCAGCCAGCATCTACTTCTTTTGTGTCTCCTCTCAATGTCTCAACGGACATTTCATCCACAGGATTTGTCTTAAAAGATCCTGCCTCATGGCCAAATGTAATCCTAGATTCTCTACGTAATGCTTTCATTGCAGAAAACTTCAGTCAAACTCTGAACATTGACTTTAGGAAATCAGCAAGGATTTATGATGATGGAAGTCGTCGTTGTTTAAAGTCATCTATGTTTTATAGGAAGCTTGCAAATTCAGAAACTGTGAAAAGATCATGGATGGTATACTCTGAAAGCTAAGGAAAAGTGTACTGTTCAGCATGCAAGCTATTTTCTACCAAAGAAAATACCTTCACACAGGGGTTCAATGACTGGAAAAATTCCAAGCGTTTCGAGGAACATGAAAACAGCACCACTCACAGGAGCTGCATTATAGCCAGTGTATTTCGTGCACAGAAAAAAGGGTTATTGGATTCTCATTTGGAAAATCAAACTGAAAAAGAGCGCACTTATTGGAGAAAAGTTCTAGAAAGAGTTGTTGCTGTTGTAAAATTCTTAGCTCTAAGAGGACTTGCTTTCCGTGGAGAAAATGAGGTTTTTGGTTCGGAAAACAATGGCAATTTCCTAGGGATCAAAGAACTGTTAGCACAGTTCGATCCATTCTTAGCAAATCATGTGTCACGCCTTGGGAATGCAGGAAGAGGCACTGTATCTTACATGTCATCTACTATATGCAATGAATTTATTGAACTGATGACTAAGAAGGTCCTCAATAACATCCTAGCAGCTGTGAAAACTGCAAAATACTTTGCAATAAGTGTAGATTCAACACCAGATATTTCACATACAGATCAATTGACATTCATTGTTCGCTTTGTCGACTCCAGTGGTAAGCCTGTAGAGCGCTTTATAAAATTCATTCCTCTTTCAGGCCATGATGGAAAAACAATGATGAATGTAGTACTGGATACTCTGCTTGAACATGATCTCTCTATTATGGATTGCCGTGGCCAGAGCTACGACAATGCAAGTAACATGTCGGGTAAATATAATGGATTGCAAGCCCGTATCAAGCAAATCAACCCACTTGCTGAATATGTGCCCTGCTCAGCACATTCTCTTAATCTTGTTGGGTCATGTGCTGCGGAGTGTTGTGTCGCTGCAGTTTCATTTTTTGGACTTTTACAAGCACTCTTTAATTTTTTCTCTGCTTCAAGGCATCGGTGGAGTATACTCAAGTCAACCATTCATGGAGATGTCATCAAATCATTATCAACAAGGTGGTCAGCGCAGCATGATGCAACACATGCTTTGAAAAACAGCTTTGCTGAAATACGTTCTGCTTTGATCCAAATAGCAGAGGATGAAGACCAGACAGCAACTACAAGAAGCGAAGCAGCCAGCTTAGCATCAAAATTGGAAGATTTTGAATTGGCCTTACTCTGTGTGCTTTGGGACTGTATACTGGAACGGTTAAATGCCACGAACAAGACACTTCAGAAAATTGAAATTGAAATGGCTACTTGTGCTAACCTCTATGCAGGCTTAGTGGAATTTGTAAGCTCACTTCGCAATGATGAAGCTTTTGAAATTTTTGAAAAGAAAGTTAAACTGCTGGTGAAAGACTACAGTTACCGGGCTGATCCTCAGCGGTCAAGGAAGAGGAAACGCAATTTTGAAGAGCCAGACAATGAAATTGTGTTGCTACCAAGGCAGAAATGTAAGACAGCTACATACTTCGTCATTCTGGATTCACTGATTACAGAATTGGTGAAAAGAAAAGAAATCTACCAGAATCTCAATGACAAGTTTGGATTTCTGTTCAAAATTACTACTATGCCAGATGCAGAATTGAGAGAAGCTGCATTAAAGTTGCAACAACACCTTTCAGCAGATGTTCAGGACACATTTGTTGAAGAAATTGTTAATTTTTCTGGGTATATGAATCAGATTAAAGCTCCACCTGAAAAATGTGCGCCCTCAGCTGCTTTGAAACATTTAAGAAATGCAGGTATCTCAGAAACCTTCCCTAATGTTGACATAGTGTATCGCCTTTACCTAACACTTCCAGCTACTAACTGTGAAGGAGAACGTTCATTTTCTGTTTTGAAATGAGTGAAAAACCAGCTCCGTTCAACAATGAGCGAAGACAAATTGTGTAACCTAGCCTTGTTGACCAGTTATTTTTTAGTTTAATATGTTTATTATGCACCCCATACCCATCCTGTGGGCGGTAGTCAAAAGAATACAGAGGTACATAATTGGTCCAGGGACTGGACTCCAAAGTTTTGATAGCTGAGCAAGTTACAGAGGTAATGAACTCACAATTTACAAAGGTAATGAACTCACAATTTACAAAGGTAATGAACTCACAATTTACAAAGGTAATGAACTCCAGGTAGGTCTGGTCACAATAAAATCGGTTGACCATTGAGTCTGATCTAACAAGAAATATTGATTTTCAGAATATAATTGATGATTTTGCCAATATGAAATCCAGAAAAAAGTTTATATAAGAAGTGCCTGTGAATATAAACAATTCTTTACTTTCTTGAGTTTATATGATTTGATAGTCTTATGCATGATGCAATGATAACAATAATGGTCAGTGATTTATAAAGGGAATAATAGTGCTGTAGTGGTTATGCTGAATATAATAGGTACATAATGTCACTACTTTAATAGCCTAATCTAGTAATACTATGCTGTCTTGAGTTTATTCTCTTTAAAATGCATGATTTAACAAGATAGTTATAATGGCTGTTGGTAAATGGTTTTGGTTGTCTTGATGTACTTTCCCTATTAAATTTAATCTAAATAGATAGAATGTATTTAATTAGACCTTAAACAGGCTCACACCGACACCCCCCCCCCCCCAAGCTGGAAGGGGTCGCTTCGCTTACCCGTAACTCAAAGGGGCCCCGCCAATCTGAATAGCCTAGGGCCCGGAGACTTCTTAATCCGGCCCTGGACGTCTCACTCACGCCTGAACATCGGTGACAAATTTCTCCCGTTCTCTGTGGGACGCTTGTCCTCATCTATTTTGCCCGCCAGGCACTCTACAGGAGGGACACCTGTTCACCGGCTTACTTTTAGCCAGCTCCATTTTTTCCGCTCTGAGGAAACTTCTTTATCGGTCTTTAGTGGGAAGCCGGTTACTGAACTCAGGTGGGGGTATGGGCGTCCCGCTCTGCTGGGCCTTGGCAAGGGGGTTCACCGGATCTAACTGGAAACTTCAAGTTTCTATCTCTATTTACAAAGGAACTTTTGTTCCTTTTCTCTCATCGTCCAACCTTGGGCAACAGTTTTTCCTCGTACCATCGAGAAACCGGGCTCGATACGGCTTATACTGTCAGTGGCCCCCATAAACCCAATAAAGAAGAAGAAAAAGAAGGCTTCCTTCAGTGATGCAATGCTCGAAAACTTGACCTGCAGACAGCTATTCAGGACAGCTGCATGTGCAAGCTTTATGGCATCGTTAACTATTAAGCTCTTGGGTTTAATCTATGCAATCTATGATAATCTATGTAACCGTATTTGTGTATACCTGAATAAACTTTACTTACTTATGAGACATGTGGAAGGGTCCCTATGTCTAGCCCTTATACAATGCCATATGGATTACGCTTGCTCTTCATGGTACTCTGCCTTGACAGAAAACTGAAAGATAGACTGCAAATCACCCAGAACAAAATCGTAAGATTCATCCTGGGGCTGGGACCAAGAGAACATGTAGGCCAGAATGTATTACAGCAGTTGGATATGCTGAATATTGAAGACAGAGTAAAACAACTGAAGCTAAATCATGTTTGTAAAATTGCTCACAAACAGTGTCCAGAATATCTTGCTGTCAATTTTGTCAAGGTTGGGAACCAAAGCAATCATAGTACTAGAGGAGAGAGCACAACTTTGTAGTACCCACAGTCATTGGCCAGGCTTCAAACACCTTTTATTGTACAGCAATAAAGGAATGGAACAGACTGCCCGCACATGTCAAAGCCAGTCATAGCATGAACCAGTTCAAGAAGAGTGCCAAAAGGTGTCTGATGAATGTAGCAGACGATGCAACATCCCCCCAATGAAAAGCAGGGGTGTCACTAGCACGTTAAGAGACCATACAATAAGTGTCAGGGGCCCGAGACTGTTCAACTGCCTCCCAGCATACATAAGGGGGATTACCAACAGACCCCTGGCAGTCTTCAAGCTGGCACTGGACAAGCACCTAAAGTCGGTTCCTGACCAGCCGGGCTGTGGCTCGTATGTTGGTTTGCGTGCAGCCAGCAGCAACAGCCTGGTTGATCAGGCTCTGATCCACCAGGAGGCCTGGTCACAGACCGGGCCGCGGGGGCGTTGACCCCCGGAACTCTCTCCAGGTAAACTCCAGGTAAGCTAGGCCTCTCTGGTCTGCCATCCCCGCCCCAAGGGGGCTAATGGGAATGACAGTCTTGTGAGCTACAAGCTCCGGCTCAGGCACCTACCCTACCCTAGAAGGGTTAGGCATGGTATCGATATATCTTCATTATATAATAATAAGAAAATATTATAACCTTTATATTATAATAATAAGGTAAAAGGACCCCAATGGAAATAAGTCTGACTTTTTTGGGTTATCCTAGGTTCTCTACACATGTTTTATTTATTTATTTATTTATTTATTTATTTAATGTCTTTGCAAACAGTACATAGAGATTGTGTATATACAATAGTGGGTTGCAATACAAAGAGAGCCTCTATTATGCCTTGGCATTATGGGCCAACTTAACATTATTGGCTTACAATCTACTTAATACTAAGGAGTAGTATATCATAGTTGTACAGTAGGAAAGTAATTATTTCATAGTTGTACAGTAGAATATTAATTATAAATGAATAAAAATTTGTATAATACAAAGATATACGTATTTTTATTCTAAAATGCTTTTGTGAAAAACAATGATTCTAATATATTCCTGTCAACAATGGATAAAAGGTTCAATGTGATTGTTTCAGTTATGATGTGGGAGTACATATGTGAGTAAATGTGTACTGAGTATTTAGCATTTAGTCTAGAGTGATTAAGTGGCTTTTGAGAAGAATCTTAAATTGATTTTCAGACTGGGTTACTTTAATATCTTCTGGTAATGAATTCCATATTTTGGGGCCCTTTATGCGCATAGAGCTTTTACACAGTGTGATATGGACACAAGGTATATCAAAAAGATATCTGTGTCTTGTGTTGTGGTCATGTGTCCTGTTTAGGTTGGTGAGGAAAAGTTTGAGTTGGGGGTTTATATTTGCTCTGTGTATGTAGTAGGCACATGAATAAGTATGGATGTTCTTAATGGTAAGCAGATTCAGACTTTTGAAAATTGGTGAAGTATGCTGGCGGGAGTGGGAATTTGTTATCATTCTTACTTCTGCCTTTTGCTGGGTTATTAGGGTTTTAGGTGATTGGATGTTGTTGATCCCCATGCACGAATTCCATATGTACGATAAGGGTATATGAGTGAATGGTAGTGCCAGGAGAGCTGATTGTGGAACGTAGTGCCTTATCTTTGATAGTATGCCTACAGTCTTGGAGATTTTCTTGGTGATTAGGTGCAATGTTAATTGGATCATCTGCAGCTTTGTTTCCAAACTGAATAAAATAGGTTTTATCAGTGTTCAGGGTAAGTTTGTTAGTCATCATCCAGGCAGATATTTTCTGTAATTCAGCATTGACTGTGTTTGCTAGTATGACTGCGTTTGGGTGGGAAAATACATATGTAGTGTCATCTGCAAATAATATGGGTTTGAGTAGCTGTGATGCATTCGGTAGATCATTGATGTAGATGAGAAAGAGGAGTGGTCCAAGGACGCTTCCTTGTGGGACTCCTACTGTGATTGGTTGGGTGGGGGAGTTTGCATCATTTGCATACAAATAATTACAAATAGTTCTGTTACTAAGGTATGACTTTAGGTAGTTGAGGGAGTGGCCTCTGATACCCTAGTGCATTAATTTGGAGTACAGTATTTCATGGTCGACTGTATCGAAAGATTTTAGATTTTGCCACCGAAGTGGCTAGTTTATTGTGCACCCCATATCCATCCTGTGGACGGTAGCGCGAGAGCATATGGATACACAAAAGGCCTAGGAACTAGGCCCCAAAGGGTTAACAGGAATACATACCTGGAGTTTACCTGGAAAGAGTTCCGGGGGTCAACGCCCCCGCGGCCCGGTCTGTGACCAGGCCTCCTGGTGGATCAGAGCCTGATCAACCAAGCTGTTGCTGCTGGCTGCACGCAAACCAACGTACGAGCCACAGCCCGGCTGGTCAGGAACCGACTTTAGGTGCTTGTCCAGTGCCAGCTTGAAGACTGCCAGGGGTCTGTTGGTAATCCCCCTTATGTATGCTGGGAGGCAGTTGAACAGTCTCGGGCCCCTGACACTTATTGTATGGTCTCTTAACGTGCTAGTGACACCCCTGCTTTTAATTGGGGGGATGTTGCATCGTCTGCCAAGTCTTTTGCTTTCGTAGTGAGTGATTTTCGTGTGCAAGTTCGGTACTAGTCCCTCTAGGATTTTCCAGGTGTATATAATCATGTATCTCTCCCGCCTGCGTTCCAGGGAATACAGGTTTAGGAACCTCAAGCGCTCCCAGTAATTGAGGTGTTTTATCTCCGTTATGCGCGCCGTGAAGGTTCTCTGTACATTTTCTAGGTCAGCAATTTCACCTGCCTTGAAAGGTGCTGTTAGTGTGCAGCAATATTCCAGCCTAGATAGAACAAGTGACCTGAAGAGTGTCATCATGGGCTTGGCCTCCCTAGTTTTGAAGGTTCTCATTATCCATCCTGTCATTTTTCTAGCAGATGCGATTGATACAATGTTATGGTCCTTGAAGGTGAGATCCTCCGACATGATCACTCCCAGGTCTTTGACGTTGATGTTTCGCTCTATTTTGTGGCCAGAATTTGTTTTGTACTCTGATGATGATTTAATTTCCTCGTGTTTACCATATCTGAGTAATTGAAATTTCTCATCGTTGAACTTCATATTGTTTTCTGCAGCCCACTGAAAGATTTGGTTGATGTCTAAATATCTATAGTTCACTTATCTGTTACAAGCAAATTAGGAAATTTGCTTAGTATATCTGGTATCTTATTTTCATTAATAAGATATCTTGACATGTCACATAGGTTATTATACTGTCTGTCTCTGTATTCCTCAATAAGTGGACAATTAAGCACATAGTGTTCAAGAGAGTGACCATATACCTGATCACTGTTGTGATAGAAACACAGGCCTTATCTCTAGGCTTTACTGAACATAGAATCTTCATAGTACTTCTGCAACAACAAAATATAATGACTAGTACATCTAATAATGGCTTCTACAGGGATGGTGATGTCTTGCATATGTCAAGAGAAAAGTTATAACTACAGGCCACATATTTAAACTCACCATGTAATCTGCATCACTGATAAATGGATATAGTAGGAGAGAATCACACACCATGTGTTGGCGCCCATGACATACACCAAACTGTTGTTGTTGTTAAGGGCCCCAAGAGGTGGTGCAGTATTATCCTGCTGCTGCTCCCCACAGGACCAGTATCACTACAATCTCCCCCTTCTAAAATATCAGAGACAGTAATCTCCCAAACTGTTAGGTGGGCGACGTACACGTCCCGACCTTCGTAGCCCTTGAGCCTCTTCACCAGGTTCGATATTTTCCAGCGGGGTTTGATTAACTGCTGGAGCAGAATCCTCTATTTCCATAGGGGTAGTCTCAAGGGGCTTTCCAGGAGAAAACGAAGCATCTTTCACATCTATTGGTGTATCTTGAGATTCCACACTAATAGGGATTTCAACTGGGGCTAAATGTCTTGTAGATACTGTAGTCTCTTCACCATTTTGGTAGCGAATGTGGGCGTAATGTGGATTAGCTTGCAGGAGCTCTACCTCTTCCACTAAAGGATCCGTCTTGTTCATCCTACGGTGACTCTTCAGGAGAACGGGTCCAGGATGACATAACCAAGTGGGCACGGAGGCTCCCGTAGAGGAACGACGTGAATAGTTGAGGAGTCTTTCATGAGGGGTTGCATTAGTAGCTGTGCACAGCAGTGATCTAATAGAGTGAAGAGCATCAGGAAGGACAGTTTGCCAGTGTTGAACAGGTAGATTGCGCGACTTCAATGTCATTGTAACTGCCTTCCATATAGTACCATTGAACCGCTCCACTTGACCATTGCCTTGAGGGTTGTAGCTTGTTGTTCTGCTGCAGGCAATACCTTTGCTAGCCAAAAACTCCTGAAGTTCGTTACTCATGAACGAGGATCCCCTGTCTGAATGGATATAAGCTGGCATACCAAAAATAGAGAACAACTGTGAAAGACAACTAATAACAGTTGAAGCAGCCATATTTGCACAGGGGAATACAAAGGGAAACCTTGAATATTCATCTACTATGTTAAGGAAATACCTATTCTGATTTGTGCTTGGTAGAGGTCCTTTGAAATCTATATTCAATCTTTCGAAAGGCTGGGTGGATTTTATGAGATGAGTCTTCTCTGGCTGATGAAAGTTTGGCTTGCACTCTGCACATACTCTGCATGCTCTGATCACTTGTCGCACATCTTCCACTGAGTAGGGCATGTTCTTTGATTTGACAAAATGGTACAGGCGTGTAACTCCTGGGTGACACAAAGCCTTGTGGAGAGCTGAGAGTGATTGCAAATCATGACATGCTGCTCCACAGTGGGACCTAGAGAATGCATCAGGTGAGATGTTCTCTTGACCCGGTCGGTACAGAATATCAAAGTCATAACACGATAGTTCCATCCTCCAGCGTAATATCTTGTCATTCTTTATCCTACTTTTGTGCTTCTTGTCGAACATATACATCACGGACCGTTGGTCAGTCCTTATGGTGAAATGTCTACCAGTTAAATAATGCCTCCAGTGGCGAATTGCTTCTATGATGGCCTGGGCTTCCTTTTCTACAGCAGCATAACATTTCTCTGATCCTTGAAAAGTTCTCGAAAAGAAGGCTACTGGTCGTCCTGCCTGAGATAAGACTGCAGCAATGGCAATGTCAGATGCATCCGTTTCCACTTCGAATGGTAGGGACTCATCAATGGCTTGAACTACTGAGTTTTCAATGTCCTGTTTGAGAGTATGGAAAGCGGCTTCTGCTTCCTTTGTCACAGGAAATGTGGTAGCACTCAATGGGCGGACTTTACTTGAATAGTTGTAGATCCATTGTGAGTAATAAGCAAAGAGACCAAGAGTTCTTCGGAGTGACTTTTTGTCTTGAGGCATTGGAAGTTCCCGTAGAGGTCGTAGTCGTTCAGGGTCTGGGAATATTGAACCTCCTTCCACTACATAACCAAGGATGCTAAGCCTTTTAGTTGAAAAAGTGCACTTTTCCTCATTGTAACTGATATTTTTCTTCTTGGCGGCTTCCAAAAACTTATCAAGGTTTGCACCATGTTCCTCCTGGGTCTTGCCACAAATGGTAACATTATCTAAATACGCGTAAGTTCCCATGAGTTGCTCTTCCTGAATGAGTGAATCCATAATTCGTTGGAAGCAGGCTACCCCATTGGTGACTCCAAAAGGGACTCTGGTAAACTGATACAGGCCATCACTAGCCTGAAACGCTGTGTATGGTTTATCTTCATTCCTTATAGGGACTTGATAATAGGCACTCTGTAGATCAATTGTGCTAAACACATAGTACTGAGCAATTTTGTTCACTGTATCATCAATTCGAGGTAGAGGGTACCCATCAAGAAGTGTAAATTTGTTGATTGTCTCAGAGTAATCGATAGCCAGTCTCCGTTTCCTATAACCATCTTTAACAACAACAACCTGTGCACGCCAAGGGGAATCACTCGGTTCTATAATACCCTCCTTCAGCAGCCTCTGAGTTTCTTTCTCAATGAACATCCGATCCTCATAAGAATAGCGGCGTGACTTAGCTGATATAGGATGGCAATCCGCGGTAAGATTTGCAAACAGCTTTGGTGGGTCTACCCTTAAAGTGCTAAGTCCACAGACAACAAGAGGAGGCAGTTCACCTCCATATGTTAAGGTGACACTACCATGCAGCTTCTGAAAGTCCTGACCAAGGATAACATCAGAGCACAGTTGTGGCAGAATAGCTAAATGTACATCTTGATAATCCTTTCCATTAACTCTGAGATTTACCTTACAAAACCCTAAGGTCTGAATAGAGAGAGATGTTGATGCCATGGAAACGGTACCTGATGAGTGATGTAGAGTCAAGGAGAGCCGTTTAACTAAGTCAAGGTTGATGAAACTCTCTGAGCTGCCACTATCAATAAGACCATCTACTTCTGTTCCTTTGATGAATACTTTCACAACTGCCTTTGACAGTGAATTTGGAGTAGCCGCAGAAGTCACTGTTGCTAGAGTTGCATGATCACTGGAATGTGTGGAGGCACTAGCTCTTGTTGATGCATTAGCACGACATACTTTAGCAAAGTGACCTTTCTTGTGGCATTTATGGCACATTGCTTCACGAGCAGGACACTTTGGACGTGGATGTCTTGAAAAACCACAAAAGAAACACACCGTACCTGCTGCTGCTGTCACTGAGGCAGGTTCCGCAGTAACTTCATTGCAAGAGTCTTGGTCAGGAATTGCAGCACTTACTACTCGAGAAGGCTGAGTGGTACTGTATACTTCAGAATTCTTCTGGGCTGAATCTAGAGCTCTTGCCTGGTCAAAGGCAGCGGCTAAGTCGAGAGTTTTATTCTCCAATAAACGCTGCCTTATTATTGGTGATTGCAGGCCACTGATAAAAGCATCCCTGATGGACTCTTCACAATACTGAGCAGCTGTCACTGCTTGGAAGTGACAGTCCTTACCTAAAATTTTCAGTGCTTGAAAGTATTCCTCTAAGGATTCATCAATCTGCTGGCGGCGAGTTGCAAGGCGATAGCGTGCAAAGATTTCATTTGTAGGTTTAATATACTGAGACTTGAGGGTTTTGATAGCATCTTCGTAGGTATTACACTCAGAAATAGCCTCGTATATCTTAGGTGACACAAAATTGATGAGCAGACTTAGTTTATCTAGATCTTCTTTAGGAAGGGCTCCCAAGAAGTTTTCGAAAGTCTTAAACCAGTGCTTCCATTCCTGAGCAGCCGTTGATAAGCTGGGGTCACAGTCTAGCCTCTCAGGTTTCAGTAAACGCTCCATGTTGTGATGTAATCTAGCGCAGGATCACCACCAGGTAGCCCAAGATTCTATGTTCAATAAATTGTTGTGATAGAAACACAGGCCTTATCTCTAGGCTTTATTGAACATAGAATCTTCATAGTACTTCTGCAACAACAAAATATAATGACTAGTATATCTAATAATGGCTTCTACAGGGATGGTGATTTCTTGCATATGTCAAGAGAAAAGTTATAACTACAGGCCACATATTTAAACTCACCATGTAATCTGCATCACTGATAAATGGATATAGTAGGAGAGAATCACACACCATGTGTTGGCGCCCATGACATACACCAAACTGTTGTTGTTGTTAAGGGCCCCAAGAGGTGGTGCAGTATTATCCTGCTGCTGCTCCCCACAGGACCAGTATCACTACAATCACATAATTTACATTTAGTTTGATCATCATCTGTGTGTCTCCCAAACTGCCAGAAGTACTTGTAACCAAGCCTAAGCCTGGCCACTACAACATCAGTCAGTCTGTTCACATTGCATGTTGCTCCATAAACATACTTATCTACGTTCATGTTATCATAGTGGGTTACAGATCTACTCAGGCTTCTAACTGCATTCCTATAACAATCATTTTCATTATTTACTTCTCTCCTAATATTATTCCTAATGCTAGACACAGTTATACCAAAGTTATATTCTACATTCTCCTTCTGGGTACTCTTCTTGGCTAACATATCAACTTTATCATGAAGGAGTAATCCAATGTGTGATGGGATCCATAGCAATTGTACATTAATTCCTTTGTCCCTAATTTTTGAGTATCTATACCTGGCTTCTCCAATGAGCATGTTGTTGGAGTCATTATATGAGTCAAAAGCCTTCAATGATGACATAGAATCAGTAATGATGATAGAGTCAAGCTCAGTGTCATAGGTTAGCTTCAGTGCCATTAGGATTGCAAACAATTCAGTTTGCAGTGTAGACGCCCAGTTGTTAATTCTTATGCCTAACTCAACAAATTTATTATCTTTTTAACAAGGGAGGTGGTAACAAGAGCAGATCAGCCCTGCCAGAAGACTCCTGTTTAGATCCATCAGTGTATATATAACTGGTGATAACTTATTACTACCAGCTAGGTGAGAAATTTCTTCTTGAGCAGTTGCTCTAACAAGAGATTTAAGGAAGGGATTACTAGCAATGAGCTTCTTGGGAGGGACTTGCAGGTATGTGATATTAAATGAACATATCTTCCACGGAGGGGTGAAATGCTCTTGTTGCCTACAGTGATACAATTCATGCAGGTTATAAAACTTGATGTAATTGAACGTTTTCACAATCCATTTAGATCTGTGTGTATTTACCTCTAGACACTTGGTAAGATTCATTGTGACAGTGTATGGTTCGTTTCTCAACATTCTAATACCGAGTACAGTGTTAATCTCAATAATCCTATCACTGATACTAGAAATACCAAGCTCCTTCCTCATGTTAAGAACTTTTGTAGATCTGGGACAGCCAAGAATAATCCTGAGAGCATCATTTTGCATTAACTCCAAGGGTCGGAGAGAACTTTCTCTAGCTAATGTCAACATGGGAGCAGCATAATCAATTAAGGACCTAACATAGGCTATGTACATCATTCTCACGATTCTCACATTAGCACCATAGTTGGGGTTGTAGCCAGCAACAGCTTTGAGAGCATTTAGCCTAGCTTTGCATTTCTTGTTTAGTTGTGGTATAGTGGATTTGTTAAAGGGTACATCTACACCAAGATATCTGTAAGTTTTAACGTAGCTAATGATTTCACCCTGCAAATAGATGGGTGGGGGATGTCGTTTGCTTGTTAATATTTTTGTTTTAGAGGAAGATATTATGAGGCCTAGTCGATTACAAATTGCTTGAACTTCATTAAGAATGGTATTCATCTTCTTATGCCCTGTTGTATGGATCATGATATCATGAGCATAGCTTATAGCTATATGTTTAGGTGAGGCAGGTACAGCATTTAGGAGAGCATTAATCAGAATATTAAATAGCATGGGACTAAGAACTCCTCCCTGCGGTGTACCTAAAGACATTCCTTTATTATCACTTCTGAAGCCTTGGTAAAGGACAGAGGATACTCTATTTGACAGGTATCCTATTATCCAGCAGAGTAAGCTACCACCAATATTCATTTTGGCTAGTTCATGTTGTATAACGGTTCTGTTCGCAATATCAAATGCATATTTTAGATCAAGAAAAGTGGTAAAACTAGTAGAGGTGTGTGCAGTGAGAAAGGTGGAAATACAGTTCTGCACACTTTTACCTTTCATGAACCCATAGAGGTAGGGGGAAAGTTGGTGTCTGATTCTGTAGTACAGTCTGTTAAGTATCATTCTTTCAAAAGTTTTACAAAGACAACTAGTTAAGGAGATAGGCCTAAATGTATCAGGCTGTTGAGGCTTAGGGATAGGCACAATGAGACTATTGGTCCAGGAAGTAGGAAGAACGCCCTCAATGTAACAGATTATACAGTGCCAACAAAGGGTTATCAGGCACGTGCCTTAGAGTTCTGAGAATATCATAGGTTATACCATCCTCTCCAGGAGCAGTTGATCGACCTATAGTTAATGCATTATCTAATTCATACTCGGTAAAGAGGCAATCACTCTCATCAATATTTTGGCTCATAAAATTAATCAGTTTCAACATTTCTTCAGAAGTACTCTCTAATTTTTTTCTAATATGAGATGGAAGGTTTTCATGCCTGGATGTTTTGGACCAGTCATTTATGAGGTCATTTGCTTTTCAAGAGGAAAGGGATGAGCAACATTGCCAGTCTTTTTCCTGGATATTTTATTTATACCTTTCCAAGCCAAACTTAAAGGGGTTGACCTATTTAAACCACTAACAAACTGTTCCCATTCCTGTTGCCTAAGTTCTTGCTTTCTATTCCTTGCATTTGTTAGTGCAGCTTGGAACGTTCTGAGCAGGTCTGGGGTTCTACATTCACGGTATGCTTTACCAATCCTCCTAGCTGCATGTGTTAGATTTCGTAGCTGTGGATCATTATGCTTTAGGTAAATCAATGAAAATGCCCTACGGGACTTCTTTCTTTTCAAGTGCGGTATATATTAGTTCTAGCATGTGTATGATAGCGTCATTTGTGCTTTTATTATTCCTGAATCCAAACTGACAAGTGTTTAATATGTTGTGTGAAACGAGGTAGGAACAGATCCGTCTATGAATTAATTTTTCAAAGATTTTAGAGAGCAGTGGTAAGTTAGATATTGCTCTATAGTTATTCAAGTCAGCTTGGTCACCTCCTTTATGGATCGGAGTGACCCTCGCTATTTTGAGGATTGTTGGGAAGGTAGCTGATTCAATAGATTTGTTAAAGAGCATTGCAATAATTGGTGACAATACCTGAGAAGCTTTTTTGTACATAAAAGCATGCAAGTTGTTTATGTCTCCTGCCTTGTTTTTAAGGGTGTTTATGATGAGTATAACTTCAGTGGGGTTGGTTGCTGCTATGTATGATAATTCTATGTAACTGTATTTGTGTATATGTGAATAAACTTACTTACTTACTTACTAGAGTCACTTGAAGATTGTAAGGGTGAGAGGCAGAGCTACACGGCGAGGTCTACAGGTGGAATGCCAGTTGCCCTATAAACCCAACAACAAGAATAACACCCAGTTATGTGGCCCTATAAACCCCAACAACAATAACCAGTTATGGCAGGACTTTCCTCATTTGTCAAAAGTTGGCTGATTATCAGAAATATTTCCCTGGGACTTACTGTAAACAAACGTCAGTTCATTTACCGCTTCAGAAGAAAATACTTACGGAGAAATATTATGACAACTCCTGGTCAGCATTTAGTTGTTTCTTTATATTCAAAGTTTTTGTTTTATAGTCTCCTTGCAGGGAAGTCCGTTGATGGAGGTGAGAGGCTCTTAATCCAAGGAAATGTACTTGTGCTTTCTTTCCTTGGATTAAATCTGACTCCCCCCCATTCACCCAGGCCCTATATGACCCATACAGATTTAGCGTTCCCCATATATGTAATAAAAATATTGTAGATGAATGGTTCACAGAACAGACACGTTGATAAATTAGACACGTGTGCAACTCTTGGTTCTGTGAACCATTCATCTACAATCCTGTCAGACACTGCAACTTCTTGGGATCTTAATACCTGGGAATTCTTCACTTGCCTAACCCTTGGGCACGACCTACTTCCACATTAGACAAATGTGACACCACCTACGACTGCTGCACCTCTCCTGTCTATGGTTTATAAGCTGCTTCTCCGCTCATATGCCGTATTCTATTCAAGATTGATGGACTGACCACATCGACTCAAGGCTGAGGAACTGATTACCTCATTCTCCTCCTGTTCTTCAAGTTTCTCCTATGTATGGACTGATGAAGCCACTGTGTGGTGAAACGTTTCCTCAATAAAGATACCCAAGAGTTGCACATATGTCTAATTTATCAATAAAAATATTACTTTTTTCCATTCAGAGGATGGCAAGAATGCAGTTATCTTTATTTTTTTTGCAACTATAATAATAACCATAATGTTGAAGGATCAGTTATGGAAGGAGAAAAGAGAATATGAATGCGTAAATTCAAGGATTATGTGGATTCAAGTAAAGGTTGGATGCTAAAAGTGGGTCATAATAAGCATGTATGCACCTGGAGAAGAGAGGAATGTAGAGGAGAGAGAGATTTTGGGATATGTTAAGTGAATGTATAGGAACCTTTGAACCAAGTGAGAGAGTAATTGTGGTAGTGGACCTGAATGCTAAAGTAGAAGAAACTTTTAGAGAGGGTGTGGTAGGTAAGTTTGGGGTGCCAGGTGTAAATGATAATGGGAGCCCTTTGATTGAACTTTGTATAGAAAGGGGTTTAGTTATAGGTAATACATATTTTAAGAAAAAGAGGATAAATAAGTATACAAGATATGATGTAGGGCGAAATGACAGTAGTTTGTTGGATTATGTATTGGTAGATAAAAGAGTGTTGAGTAGACTTCAGGATGTACATGTTTATAGAGGGGCCACAGATATATCAGATCACTTTCTAGTTGTAGCTACACTGAGAGTAAAAGGTAGATGGGATACAAGGAGAATAGAAGCATCAGGGAAGAGAGAGGTGAAGGTTTATAAACTAAAAGAGGAGGCAGTTAGGGTAAGATATAAACAGCTATTGGAGGATAGATGGGCTAATGAGAGCATAGGCAATGGGGTCGAAGAGGTATGGGGTAGGTTTAAAAATGTAGTGTTAGAGTGTTCAGCAGAAGCTTGTGGTTACAGGAAAGTGGGTGCGGGAGGGAAGAGGAGTGATTGGTGGACTGATGATGTAAAGAGAGTGGTAAGGGAGAAAAAGTTAGCATATGAAAAGTTTTTACAAAGTAGAAGTGATGCAAGGAGGGAAGAGTATATGGAGAAAAAGAGAGAGGTTAAGACAGTGGTGAAGCAATGTAAAAAGAGAGCAAATGAGAGAGTGGGTGAGATGTTATCAACAAATTTTGTTGAAAATAAGAAAAAGTTTTGGAGTGAGATTAACAAGTTAAGGAAGCCTAGAGAACAAATGGATTTGTCAGTTAAAAATAGGAGAGGAGAGTTATTAAATGGAGAGTTAGAGGTATTGGGAAGATGGAAGGAATATTTTGAGGAATTGTTAAAAATGTTGATGAAGATAGGGAAGCTGTGATTTCGTGTATAGGGCAAGGAGGAATAACATCTTGTAGGAGTGAAGAAGAGCCAGTTGTGAGTGTGGGGCAAGTTCGTGAGGCAGTAGGTAAAATGAAAGGGGGTAAGGCAGCCGGGATTGATGGGATAAAGATAGAAATGTTAAAAGCAGGTGGGGATATAGTTTTGGAGTGGTTGGTGCAATTATTTAATAAATGTATGGAAGAGAGTAAGGTACCTAGGGATTGGCAGAGAGCATGCATAGTTCCTTTGTATAAAGGCAAAGGGGATAAAAGAGAGTGCAAAAATTATAGGGGGATAAGTCTGTTGAGTATACCTGGTAAAGTGTATGGTAGAGTTATTATTAAAAGAATTAAGAGTAAGACGGGAATAGGATAGCAGATGAACAAGGAGGCTTTAGGAAAGGTAGGGGGTGTGTGGACCAGGTGTTTACAGTGAAACATAAGTGAACAGTATTAAGATAAGGCTAAAGAGCTTTCTGTGGCATTTATGGATTTGGAAAAGGCGTATGACAGGGTGGATAGGGGGGCAATGTGGCAGATGTTGCAGGTGTATGGTGTAGGAGGTAGGTTACTGAAAGCAGTGAAGAGTTTTTACGAGGATAGTGAGGCTCAAGTTAGAGTATGTAGGAAAGAGGGAGATTATTTCCCAGTAAAAGTAGGCCTTAGACAGGGATGTGTGATATCACATTGGTTTAATATATTTATAGATGGGGTTGTAAGAGAAGTAAATGCGAGGGTCTTGGCAAGAGGCGTGGAGTTAAAAGATAAAGAATCACACATAAAGTGGGAGTTGTCACAGTTGCTCTTTGCTGATGACACTGTGCTCTTGGGAGATTCTGAAGAGAAGTTGCAGAGATTGGTGGATGAATTTGGTAGGGTGTGCAAAAGAAGAAAATTGAAAGTGAATACAGGAAAGAGTAAGGTTATGAGGATAACAAAAAAAATTAGGTGATGAAAGATTGGATATCAGATTGGAGGGAGAGAGTATGGAGGAGGTGAATGTATTCAGATATTTGGGAGTGGACGTGTCAGTGGATGGGTCTATGAAAGATGAGGTGAATCATAGAATTGATGAGGGGAAAAGGGTGAGTGGTGCACTTAGGAGTCTGTGGAGACAAAGAACTTTGTCCTTGGAGGCAAAGAGGGAAATGTATGAGAGTATAGTTTTACCAACGCTCTTATATGGGTGTGAAGCATGGGTGATGAATGTTGCAGCGAGGAGAAGGCTGGAGGCAGTGGAGATGTCATGTCTGAGGGCAATGTGTGGTGTGAATATAATGCAGAGAATTCGTAGTTTGGAAGTTAGGAGGAGGTGCGGGATTACCAAAACTGTTGTCCAGAGGGCTGAGGAAGGGTTGTTGAGGTGGTTCGGACATGTGGAGAGAATGGAGCGAAACAGAATAACTTCAAGAGTGTATCAGTCTGTAGTGGAAGGAAGGCGGGGTAGGGGTCAGCCTAGGAAAGGTTGGAGGGAGGGGGTAAAGGAGGTTTTGTGTGCGAGGGGCTTGGACTTCCAGCAGGCATGCGTGAGCATGTTTGATAGGAGTGAATGGAGACAAATGGTTTTTAATACTTGACGTGCTGTTGGAGTGTGAGGAAAGTAACATTTATGAAGGGGTTCAGGGAAACTGGCAGGCCGGACTTGAGTCCTGGAGATGGGAAGTACAGTGCCTGCACTCTGAAGGAGGGGTGTTAATGTTGCAGTTTAAAAACTGTAGTGTAAAGCACCCTTCTGGCAAGACAGTGATGGAGTGAATGATGGTGAAAGTTTTTCTTTTTTGGGCCACCCTGCCTTGGTGGGAATCGGCCAGTGTGATAATAAAAAAAAAAAAAATAATATATATATATATATATATATATATATATATATATATATTCTTTCTTTCAACACACCGGCCGTATCCCACCGAGGCGGGGTGGCCCAAAAGGAAAAACGAAAGTTTCTCCTTTTACATTTAGTAATATATACAGGAGAAGAGGTTACTAGCTCCTTGCTCCCGGCATTTTAGTCGCCTCTTACAACACGCATGGCTTACGGAGGAAGAATTCTGTTCCACTTCCCCATGGAGGATATATATATATATATATATATTTATATATATATATATTATATATATATATATATATATATATATATATATATATATATATATATATATATATATATATATATATATATATATATATATATATATATATATATATATATATATATATATATATATATATATATATATATATATATATATATATATATATATATATATATATATATATTTCTTTCAATCTTTCAACGTACCAGCCGTATCCCACTG
The DNA here is from genome assembly GCF_038502225.1 of Cherax quadricarinatus. Taxonomy (NCBI): domain Eukaryota; kingdom Metazoa; phylum Arthropoda; class Malacostraca; order Decapoda; family Parastacidae; genus Cherax; species Cherax quadricarinatus. The sequence continues at coordinate 19,149,757 of NC_091317.1, forward strand.
AGGTGGGGTGGCCCAAAAGAAAAAACTGAAGTTTCTCCTTTTAAATTTAGTAATATATACAGGAGAAGGGGTTACTAGCGCCTTGCTCCCGGCATTTTAGTCGCCTCTTACGACACGCATGGCTTACAGAGGAAGAATTCTGTTCCACTTCCCCATGGAGATAAGAGGAAATAAACAAGAACAAGAATTAGAAAGAAAATAGAAGAAAACCCAGAGGGGTGTGTATATATATGCTTGTACATGTATGTGTAGTGTGACCTAAGTGTAAGTAGAAGTAGCAAGACGTACCTGTAATCTTTCATATTTATGAGACAGACAAAAGACACCAGCAATCCTACCATCATGTAAAACAATTACAGGCTTTCGTTTTACACTCACTTGGCAGGACGGTAGTACCTCCCTGGGCGGTTGCTGTCTACCAACCTATATATACATATATATATGTATATATATATATATATATATATATATATATATATATATATATATATATATATATATATATATATATATATATATATATATATATATAATATATATATATATATATATATATATATATATATATATATATATATTTTTTTTTTTTTTTTTTTAACAAGTCGGCCGTCTCCCACCGAGGCAGGGTGACCCAAAAAAGAAAGAAAACCCCCAAAAAGAAAATGCTTTCATCATCATTCAACACTTTCACCACACTCACACATAATCACTGTTTTTGCAGAGGTGCTCAGAATACAACAGTTTAGAAGCATATACAGTGGACCCCCGCTTAACGATCACCTCCAAATGCGTCCAATTATGTAAGTGTATTTATGTAAGTGCGTTTGTACGTGTATGTTTGGGGGTCTGAAATGGACTAATCTACTTCACAATATTCCTTATGGGAAAAAATTCGGTCAGTACTGGCACCTGAACATACTACTGGAACGAAAAAATTTCGTTAACCGGGGGTCCACTGTACATATAAAGATACACAACATATCCTTCCAAACTGCCAATATCCCAAACTCCTCCTTTAAAGTGCAGGCATTGTACTTCCCATTTCCAGGACTCAAGTCCGACTATATAAAAATAACCGGTTTCCTGAATCCCTTCACTAAATATTACCCTGCTCACACTCCAACAGATCATCAGGTCCCAAGTACCATTCGTCTCCATTCACTCCTATCTAACATGCTCACGCACGCTTGCTGGAAGTCCAAGCCCCTTGCCCACAAAACCTCCTTTACCCCCTCTCTCCAACCCTTTCGAGGACGACCCCTACCTCGCCTTCCTTCCCCTATAGATTTATATGCTTTCCATGTCATTCTATATATATATATATATATATATATATATATATATATATATATATATATATATATATATATAATTATATATATATAGATATACATTATATATATATATACAGGAGGGCCCCACTTATACGGCGGGTTAGGTTCCAGGCTACCGCCGTAAAGCGGAAACCGCCGTAAAGTGGAACACCCTTTTTTTCCACTTACAAATGCATACAAACACTAGATAACAAGTTTACACTAACATATATTATGTTAGCAATAGAACCAGGCATCAAAAAACAATAAAAAAGTACAATACACACATAGTGCACTCATTACTTACCTTAAAATATTTATAGTCTTAATCTAGGGTGAGACAAGTAGTATTTATTGTAAGAAATCAAGTGTGGTATGTATGGTAGTCAGCCAGGCTACCTTACCAGGCCACCCCACCCACACATACTATTCTATGATATTTAAGCATCCCAGAGCGATAAAATGTATATACACACATAGTGCACTCATTACTTACCTTAAAATATTTATAGTCTTAATCTAGGGTGAGATGAGTAGTATTTATTGTAAAAAATCAAGTGTGGTATGTATGGTAGTCAGCCGGGCTACCATACCAGAGAGAAATAATGAGTGCATGAGAGGGGACAGGCGCAGAGTTATGTAAACAAACCAGGCGAAGGTAAGTTTTGTAAACAAACAGTGTACACGTCTGGTTTGTGTACAAGTTACATTGTGTACAGGTTATCTCTACATTGATACGATAGAATAAATAAAGAAGAACACTCCCATTCTCATGTAACATCATTTTGAGAAGAAATGATGCTCTGAGTGAAGGCAATGGAAGTAAGTCACTCTGATTTTTTTGGGTTATCCTAGGTTCTCTACACATATGTTATGTATTTATGTTATGTATCGTGTTTATTATATAATTTTGAAAAAAATATCACGGATGGATTAATGAAAATGTGTCAAAACCTAGGAAGTATGATAACTGATGCACGCATGAACAAAGATCACTTACTACTCTCAGGTGACTTCAATATAAATCTCCTGCAAGACCAGGACCCACACGTTACTGAATTCACAAACACAATGAGTAACTGTATGTTGCTACCAACAGTAACAAAACCTACAAGAGTTACAGAGACTAGTGTTTCCCTACTTGACCACATCTGGACCAACACCATATCCCCTTTAAAATCAGGCATAATTACAGATAATACCACAGACCACTACCCGACTTTCCTCATAACAACTCTTGGTAAATTACCCCAAGACACTACTAAAGTCACCTTCAGACTTCACAATGAGGCAGCCATTAATAACTTCACAACAGCAGTAGCAAACATTGACTGGCACACTGAGCTAGAAATCTATACAGATATTGACGAATGTATTAATAATTTTCTAAAAAAGACCCAATACCTCTATAACAAGCACTGCCCTAAAAAACTAAACAGATGACAGCTAAGAGACTGAACAGTCCCTGGCTAACACCCAGCATTCTCAAATCCATAAATACAAAACACCAATATGAAAAACAGTACAGAATGGGTCACATAACCAGAGACCAAACAAAACGTTACTCGTCAATCCTAACCAGCCTGATAAGAAGGGCAAAAAAATTGTATTATGAGAACAGATTATCCAACTTACGAGGTGATATAAAAAAGACCTGGAAAACCCTATCAGAAATTCTAGGAACAAAAAAGATATCACGAAATAGCGAAATAAAATTAGCAAAATCAGATGAACCCCAACTCCCACCAACAGAAACAGCAAACAGACTCAATGATTTCTTCTCCACTATAGGACAAAACCTTGCCAATAAAATCCCAAGCTCAGATACCCCACCAAATGACTACCTCACCGGCAACTACCCGAACACACTGTTCCTAGCTCCGACTAACCCATACGAAGTCTCCCTTATTATCAACACACTAAAAAACAAGGCAGGAGATTTAAATACCTTACCACCCTTTATATACAAAAAAGTGTCACAAGTGCTATCACCAATCATTGCAACACTCTTTAACAAATCCATTGAATCCTCCACCTTCCCTACAGTACTCAAAATAGCAAGGGTCACCCCGATCCACAAAGGAGGAGACCAAACAGAGTTGAATAACTATAGGCCAATATCCAACTTACACCCTCTCTCAAAAATCTTCGAAAAATTAATCATAAACGAATCTACTCTTACCTTATCTCCCAAAACATACTCAACCCCTGCCAATTTGGATTCAGGCCTAATAAAAATACTAATGATGCTATTATACACATGCTAGAACATATATACACTGCAATAGAAAAAAAAGAAGTCCCACTGGGGATCTTCATTGACTTACGTAAAGCTTTTGATACAGTTGACCATGACTTGCTCCACGTAAAATTGTCACACTATGGTATAAGAGGGCACTCCCTCAACTACCTCAAGTCATACCTCAGCAACAGAAGCCAATATGTGTATGCAAATGGGGCAAACTCCTCTGCACAACCAATTACAGTTGGTGTCCCACAGGGAAGTGTCCTTGGCCCTCTTCTCTTTCTCCTATACATAAATGACCTACCAAATGCTTCGCAATTACTCAAACCCACACTATTTGCAGATGACACTACATACGTCTTCTCCCACCCGAGCCCAGTCACGCTAGCCAATACTGTAAATACCGAATTACAGAAAATATCTACCTGGATGAGAACTAACAAACTTACACTAAACATTGACAAAACCTACTTCATTCAGTTTGGTAACAGAGCTACAGATGTCCCTCTTAACATAATGATAAACGGATCACCTATCACAAAGCTAACAGAGGGAAAATTCTTAGGAATCCACCTTGATAATAGACTCAAATTCATACACATATACAACAAATTTCTAAGAAAATTTCCAAGACTGTAGGCATACTATCGAAGATACGGTACTATGCTCCACAGTCAGCCCTCCTGGCCCTATATCACTCTCTTATTTACCCCTATCTCACCTATGGAATTTGTGCATGGGGCTCAACAACAAGTAACCATCTCAGACCACTAATTACCCAACAAAAGGCTGCAGTTAGAATGATAACAAATTTCTCACTATAGGCAGCACACTCCACCAATATTCAATACACTAAACCTCCTCACCATACAAAACATCCATACTTACTACTGCACCTATTACATACATAGAACACTTAACTCTGATATTAACCCTCCCCTCAAACATCTCCTTGCCAACCTCAACAGAACACATGACCATAACACAAGGCACAGATCACTCTTTGATGTTCCTCGTGTCCCTCTCACACTATGTAAAAACTCAATGCACATAAAAGGCCCTAAAATCTGGAATTCATTACCTGTAAATATAAAAGAAACACTACCTGTTTATAAATTCAAGTCTCTTCTCAAAGATCACTTACTCACCCAAAACCAAATAAATACTGAATAACTGAACCTTATAAATTGTATATCTTAAATGTTTCTCACAATTATATCACATAAATGTTAAACCTAAAACCCAATCTAACTTTATTATTTTTTAAATACACTACCTAACAGA